>NW_028186412.1:2329782-2431513 GCF_003343005.1 Rhea americana | reverse complement strand
AAAAAGAAAAAAACAGAAAAAAGTCAAATAGCCATTTAAAATATACACAGCAAGTTAGAAATGTAAAATACTGCCTTGTTAAAATACTTAATTCTTATTATGACTGCATTAACCACTCAGGAGTTTATATTCACATTAGCAGCTAGAAGAAATAACCACAATTTCAAATAAGTAAAATACAGCATGTCTTGAAGAGAACTAGGTTGCTATTACCATCTCTATGCGAATTTGAAACTGGGTAATAGTAGTACGTTAAGTGCTTACATCTTGCAAATGAGATTCTTTCTTCTTTGCTGATAAATTTAAGTGCTTCTCTAGGATGGAATAATATTTCTCACTCTCCTTGTCAAACTTCTTCTTCCCATCCTGAAAAATCAAAACATTGCCAGGTTAAACATTTGACTAAGTATTGCAGCTAACATAAAAGATACAATGTGCGCCAAAGTATGACTAGTTAGAAAGTCATTTTTGTTGGTTACATCGATTTAAGGCCTGAAGATACTAGGAGGCAGCTTCAATTATCAAATGCAGTATTAAGCGGGAGCTTTGCCATAAATAATAAGCCTATACAATCAACTCACAGACCTTCCTATATTAAACATGTGTCAAGTTTTATGTCAGTGATAAGCAGACATTTAACATAAAATAATATTCTCCAAGTTCCATAAAGGTACCTGTCTCATATTGCCTTTGCTGAAAAACATACTATGGGAGAGGGAGTTCAAAGACTTAGCAACCAGCTTTAACAAGGAAACCATCTACTGTCTAGCTCCAGTGACTTACATTCAAGATGGCACCTATACTAGATTATAAAACAGATTGCATACTTTCTCAAAAAGTACTTAACACGAAAAATATGCACAGTCTATTGTTCTTCTTACTTCATAATGGAARTATCTTCCAAAAAATCATGTGGAAAAGAAGGCATCCAACCTGAGAAAATACTAACGAATGAGAAATACAGTACAATTTCCAATGCCATTCTATATTTAAAGAATACTTGCATTCCTTAGAAATAAGAAACCTCTCATTTTGAAAAGAAAGAGAGAAGACAGAAGGAAAGACTCACAAATGATCTATCAGCCAAGAAATCAACCTTTGTGGAACCAAAAYTGCAGGTTGATTCCACAGCCATGGTGACAATTTGCTTCTGGGGAATACTCCAATTCCATGCCTTGATGATCAAGTAGTAGGAACCTGAGTATCTAATAACATCTTCAACCACAAAGAGAAATGAAGTTCATTTGATCAAACACCACAGGCACCAACTTTTAATAAAAAGTGCAAGCAGTTGCATACTGCAATGTCTTCTAAGACAACGGTGTTGAGGAGCTAGACCAAAAGAAAAAACAAGTGAACAGGGTTACTTCAATATCTGAGTGCCACAGGTAGCAAAGTCACCAGCTTGAGGAAATCACCGTGTCACAGACGCAATGAAAAATGCAAAAGCGAATAATGTACTGGTATTTTTTGCCACATCACTGAAAGGTGGGAGAGCAATCTGCCTAACCAGGACTTTGAAGCCCCTGGTCACAAGCCGTCAGAGCTCAGCTGCAGACTCCCTGTTTGGGAGCCAATTTTTCTTTGCAGCAGGTAACTTGAGGCTGCCCTTGATAGTCAAGCCTGGATGTGGATGACATTTGCTGCATGCCTGAGCTTGATCTAACATTTGCCTTTGGTGCCTCAGAGGCCTGTCTGCATTGCACCCTCAGTGCGTTTGGGCACCAACAAACTTCAGCTTGCCAGAACACATCACTTGCAACAGATGTCTTTGGTGCTTGAGCCTACTGGACTTGCCAACACTACGTTCATCTTGCTCTGCTGCAGGACACCAAAGACAGAAGAGTCTGAGATAAGGAATGAGATATGGAGTCGCTGACAGAGCTCCTGCTATTTAAAGAAGACTAGGAATCAGCCAGCCCAAGCCAGGTCAGACTTCCCTAGAGGTATCAAACTGGAGAGGCTGGCATTGCTCTTGCCTGGCGAGCAACTCATCTCACCTCAGAATCAAGTCGGACTGTGTGCCAACATGCTGGGAACAGGCAATTGGGAAGTCAGGTCAGGTACTATTAACATCCCATTAACATCAGAACATAATTCTAGTTAATAAGAGCTGGAACACAGAGCCTGAAGTCTAAATTAGTTGGTGAGAATGAAAAAAAAGGCGTGAAAATGGACTTGGCAGTCTGAAGTAGCTCCCCTATTATCATGCAGCATATCAACACCAAGAACAGAGTCCATTTAAACACTGAACTGATTCTCAATATGCCCAATCCGCTGTTTCGATTTTGTGCTAAAAGCCACAGCAAAACCATGAATTACACATCCCATTAGCAATATTCATTACATGTAAGAATGAGAACATAGAAAGTAAATAATCTAATCTAAATAGGTGTAACTCCTCCAAGACCAAGACAAAAAAATCTTCATATATACTAACAGGTTGTGATGCATCTTGTACCTCATAGGAAACTTCAAGCAGGTCTCCCTGGCCCTGTCAGTGAGGATACGCAGAATTTGCACATTCTTGGTCTTTGCTACCTGCTGGCTACCTGCTCCTCAGAGAACATATGGAAGTGATCTGTCAGCTCTGCTGCAAAGTTATGCTCAATATTTAAAGTTATCATTTGTATGCCAGCTAAGCTGAAAAGAAAACTAACAACTTGGAGCTTCCTTGATACCAAGGCAACTTCTAGCCCGACTGCAGGGTTTCCAGTGACAGCACATCCAACTAACTCATTACTTTCTTTCAGATTTATGTCACATCGAAATTTTTCACTTCTAAGACAAACTGCAAGTGGAGAAAGTAAGGAGAACAAACAAAAACAGGCTGAGAAGATGGCTCAGCAGTTTTGACTGCATTACTGTCTTTACTTGGCATAAATTTGGGGAATAAGAGTGCAGTGCAAGCAGGACAGTGTTTCCGGCACTGTACAAATCGCTCTCAGATGTGTTTCTGGGAACATTATAAAAAATACTGGCCCTGACAGGTAAGTGAGGCCCTTTGCTTGAAAATCCTCTGATATGCCAGTAAAAGCACATATTTGAGTTTACTAAAGCCTCTGGAAACTGTTTACTTCATAAAAATTAACAAAAAAGTAGGTGATTCATTTTCTGGAAGAGAAAAAACACTTCAGTTTATGCCAAGAAAACTCTCACCTCGCAAATTCAGGCAGTGACTCATAGCACAGAGCCGCATCCTAAGTGGGGTCATTGAGATTTATCTCATTGCAGTTTTAGCTTTTTCTTTTCTAATCCTCAAAACATTCTTTCATACACAGCAGCTGCACACACAAATCATTTGAATCCTGGTCCCGGCAATCCGTAGCTGGGAAGCTAAGACTCCTGCTTTTTAACAAACCAGGAGGTTTGTGAAAGGAATTTCCATGTGAAACCATCTCCCTAAGCTCCTCAAAACGTATGGGACCGAGGATTGCTTCTGCCTCTTGATTGCACCTTGCAAACCCTGACCAGAAAAGAGATGTGGCTGAATAAGAAAACTCCTGCTGAATGGCCAACATTAGCTATAACACCTAGTGTAGAGTGCATGAGCACCAGGGAGATGCTACTGCTGACCTCTGCAATAGGTCCATGAGATCCCTCACCCTTCAGCCTCTGGCTGCCTTTCTTCCTTGCACATCTTTCATATACATCCTCTTCTCATCCTTCCTCTTTGCCCTGGAAATGTATCAATCATTTTGCCAAAATATCAGCTAGAATATAAAGATAAAAAAAAAAAAAAACATGATTGAGCTCACTAAGAGGGTGTAGTAAGTTCTAAACACAGAAAAAGACAAACTGTAAAATAATCACCCTTGACATATTTTATATTGATGTGTAAGTTATCAATACACTTTGCATACACCACATTAAGCAGACTCCAAGTATCTTAAATGTCTGTCTGCAATTGCTTGTCTGTTCTCATGTGGGTWGAGTCACAAGTTTAAATTGGTTCAGAAGATACGTATGTTACAGATTATAAGATATGGGTTTCTAACAACCCCGTAAGGACAGCCTTTTAACCACATGCTCAGCTTTTAGGATGTAATGAAGTCTTACTGACTTCCAATACTCCCTTGACAGAATCAAGTCATATAATACAAAATCTAGATTCCTGCATTTGCTCTTTCTACTTAGTTTTCCTCTGCAGTTTCGTTTAGTCACTGATTAAATAATCTCCAAAACTAAAATGTTTTCTTTTTGTAAACAAATTTTGCTCAAGTTATCACTAATTACAGAACTSCCAGTTAAAAGTTTGAATCAAGGGATGTTCTCTGATCATTCTTTAGAAAAATCCTTGGCTGTGAAAAGATCAGCCATTATTAAAAATGTGACTCAAAAGAGTAAGCCAATTTTTTCCTGTTCAGAAAGATTCTGACTCCATGCTGTGTGACTGATAATAAGTGTGCAACTAAACACTAGCATGATTCCACAAATTTTAACCACAAATTGCATTTTGGATGTAAAGAAGAAAGAKTTGTTTTATTTTGAATTTGGATTTCTCTTTTCTGGTGGGAACAGCAAGAAATCAGATTTGTTTTTATTGGATTTTTCTTATTTGATTAAATCTTATTTTTCATTAGATTTATCACTACTTTCTATGTCCAACATATTATTTCAAAACCAGCACATAAATTAGTCCCCATTGTTTTTTCACTGCAAAGCCTTTGGTATTCTTCCCTTTGCTTTCTACTTTTTTCTAGTTGCAATTACTTTTGGTGCTATACTTATCTATTCGCATATATTGGCTAAATTTGTCCCTAAATCAAACATTTTTACTCTTTCATTGTCCCAATATTCATATTTAAACTTTAATGTGCAAATCTTCACAACAAAAAAAACAGTACATTCAGGCTAGGTTAATTTTCAATAAGTATGTATTTGTGTATCTATTAAATAAACATGTTGGGTAAGAGGTAACTTCCAAAGGAAGCAATATAAGAAAAAAAACAAAACTAGAAAACATCACAAAGAAACTACTGGGAGAAAAATTTTCAGTGGGAATCCCTTAATTAGGAAATCAGCAGATATTGTGAAACRCAGTCATGACAATTCTTTTTCTYTCTTCAGCCAAAATTAGTACACATTTTTCTCATGAACTCAATCTGAGCTGTAGAAACTGTAAATTATGGTTTCACTGGCACAGGAGTACAACAGAGTAAGACCAGAATATAGATCAAGTAAGACACATCTGTCAATGAAAAAAGATGGAATCAGTGGTGAACTCTGCTGAGCACAGTGGAGCCACATTTCCTTTGCTTCTCTTTGACACAAATTGCAAAAAAAGTGTATATAATAAAACAGTGGAGATCATTCATTGCTGCAATTTCAGGCTTCAAATGTATTTTTCAAAACCATCTTTTTATTTGCTTTTCATACAACAATTCAAAAAGTATTTCTACAAAGTTATTGCTATTTTGTTTGGAGTTGTGTATTTGGGGGATGATTTCTTAGTCAGTCAATGACAATAATAATAATAAAAAAAAAGACCTGTAGAATAGAAAATGAACTCAGTCTTAGAAAAATTGATTTGAGTTTGGGTGCTACGGATTTTCTGGAAAAACATGAGATCTCAGAGTCTCAACTTTTTCTGAGAACAGAAGAACTAAATTCATGCCTTTCATTTTATATTGCCTTAATGGACACTCATATTTGGAATGTTTTCCTCAGAACACTCATGAAGGTGGGGGTTTTGGGAGCGGTTGTTTTTAATAAAATCTGAATTACAGTAGGCATCTGAGAATACACACTGAGTTTTGACAGACACTTGGATGGTGAGATTTCTTTCTGGAAGAGATTTTGACTTGTTATTTGAATGCTTGCAGTTCAAGATAAGGCTAAGAGAGATCTTCAGAAAGAAAAGAGAGAAAGACAAATAGATTTTTTTCCCCTCCTATTCCTCCTTCCAATTAGAATTTAATACATCACAAGGCCACATGGTTTCTCCAAGACTGTGCTAAAGCTATGAAGGTAAAGGGCATCCTTTACGTACTGTTAATAAATTAGGAAGGGAAACAGAGTAATTTTGTAGTCAATATCGGAACAATTGCTGCTCATTATAAAAAGGGGCTAATACAGATATAAATTAGGATTTTATGTTACTTGTATCTGCTAATGAAAACACTCCCAAATTGAAGCTGAATGCATCAAGTAAAAAAGTGAATGACCTGACAACTAATCTTTAAATTAATTCTTTACTAAAAAAGAATAACTATATGCAAGCCATGAATACCCAGAAGAGAACAAGGTGTGTAAAACACAAGTAATTATCATAGAAAGAACATATTGAAACTATGAAGAATGATAAAGCAATATGTGGGGAATACAAGTTTTGTTTAGCAGCATTAAAGCTAAAAGATAGAYATTAAAAACAGGCAGCTTAAAGGATAACCACAGTTCAAATCAAGTATAAGATGCATAAAAGCTACAATATATTTTAAAGAGCCCTAAATTAATCTATATTTAGGATGGCGATCACCTCTGTGTAAAATACTGAATAATCCTACAAAAGACAATTTACTTTCAGATTCATAATATCCTGAAGAAAATTTTCTTTTTACTTTGTAATGTCTTGACAGGTTGAAATAGTAGGTAGTTTTAAAAGCATTTCTGATAAGAGGAGAACCCTGAAGCCATTTGTTAATTTTTTTTTTATTTAATTACATGAGATGTATGCAGACAGAATGTACTTATCAGTGGAGACAAAAAAAAAGTTTCACTATTTCTAATATCTAAAGTTTTGTTTTAAAGTTTCTAAATTCAAATGGGAGTTAGCATTAAATGAACAAATAACAGTATTTATTATTGGTTTTTCAGGATGTCATTTGTTTCTCTCCCCATAATTTGCTCTTGAAATGGAAAAAAAAAATTAAAAGTTCCCAGCACTGCTGTGAAAAGACAYGCAAACCTGCCAACATTGGCAGGTCGCAAAGCCGAATACATTAGACTCTCTGTTCTTAAGTTGCAGAGTTGTCTTGACTTTATCTGGCACTTGCACATTCCAAAAGTAGATGCTACATGTCTGGGAATCTGTTAAATCACTGCCCAAACAGCAGGGTTGGTAAGTCTACACACGTAATTCAGTTTTATTGTTTTTACTGTCTACCAAATATGAGGGATTTTTTGATGGAATATCTTACTTAGGATATTAGTCAACGTATTACTGTTTAAGTAAYACGAAGCAGCTCCCTAGAATGGCAGAAACTGACTTTTTAACTTCTCTCCTAAGTAGATTTAAGATTGTTTTCTGAAACTGAAAATGGTTTATCATACTAGCAAGAGGGCCTGCTGTTCCTAATAAAAATTAAGTGCCCTTAAGCTAAAAAAAAAAAAAAAANGTTAATTGTACTCTTCAGGAATTCAGAAAAAAGCTCAACTTAGCACTGTATTTTTCATCAGAAAATCATGTGGAATAAACTGTTTGGATCCTAAGCAATCCAGACATTTATCTGAAATCAACATAGCTATGTAACTTAAGTAGAAACTAAATTTCAATGAAAGATACAGCTGAACCCCAAGTCATTACTTATGTACTACAGGGAAAGGAATCAAGTCAGATTTGAGGCACACTAATCTTCAAACATAAATGGTAACCAGCGCAATAAATATTGTGACTTGAATATTCAAATACGGAAGTAACAGAGCTGGCAACACCATCTGTGCAAACCTGTTATCATCAATGCTTATAAAATCAGGCCTGAGAGCAGATCTTCAATATGTAAGTAGAAAGTAGTAGTGTTTGCTTCTCCCATTATCTCGTTCAAGTATGAGCTTACAGTGCTTCCTGAAATCTAACGTTAACCCACTCCATTTAAAAAAATATACATATTGCCCTCCTTTTTTCTGCTTCAAGTATACATAAAAAAATCTCAGTTCACTTTAGATGATGAAGTGACTAGCTGGAACAATCAAAAGAAAAGAAGGAAAACACAAATATATCACCTTAGGGTAGGCCTAGTACACTGTASCAGAATCCTCAATTGAAACAGTGCCACACAGGAACTGCATGGACAGAAGGAAAGCAAAATTTACAGTGGACAATAYTAAAATGAACTGGTCTTAAGTACAGGGAATAAACAGCTCCAATKTTGGCCAAATCTTCCATATCAGTACCTGGACTAAATAGGGAAGAATCTACCACCTGCACTTATTTTCAGACAGGTGGAAGAAATTGGTCCTAATCTTGTGCTGATTTAGCAATGAGGAAACATTTGTTTTTCTTGGGGCTCTAGTTCTCATACTAAAGACATACAAGGCAGATTTGATTCTATATTTGCTAAATTAAGTTCACAGAAGTGTCGAAGATGCTTAGCACAGTGTAAGCATAGCACAGAGCTGCTATAGGTATGACAACATTAGTAGCAYGGTCTTATCTTTGCACTTTACAGTAAGGATTACCTTCATTATAATAACCAGGGCAGTGGAGTTTTTTCAACTATAAAAAGAAAAGCCATTTTTTAAAAAAATTATATTATGGTAGTGAAAAACCTCCCTCCATCTTTCACCACTCTCCAATTCCTGCCACCACTCCCTTCTCTTCATCCTTTCCTCCATCCCCTTGAGTCACCATCACCTGCTTCCCTGAGCAGCTGCTTTGCTGGCATCCCACACCTGATGTTGCTCCCTTCCTCACCCCTGTTCATCCCATTGGCATTCCACCCCTGCTCTTGGAGGTATATTGCAGTTTCACATTCTCCATGCCTTATTTAATCTGCTAGATTACCTCAAAAACGAAGCATGCTTCAGGAATGCACTGGTACACTAGTAATCTCTTGAATCTAAAATGTGCATGAAGAGACCATTTCACGTAATTTCATTAATAACCACCTTCTTTCCTTTTTGCACTAAAGAACAAAAAGGTTGCAAAGAATATAAAAGTTATTCAAATATAATGCCACATGCTTCACCGAATCACAGAATGGTTGAGGTTGGAAGGGACCTCTGGAGATCATCTAGTCCAACCTCCCTGCTCAGCAGGGTCACCTAGAGCATGGTAGACAGGGTTGCATCCAGGCGGGTCTTGAATAGCTCCCAAGAAGGAGACTCYACTACCTCTCTGGGCAACCTGTKCCAGTGCTCTGTCACTCTCACAGGGAAGAAATTCCCCCTCACGSTCAGGYGGAACTTCCTGTGCTTCAATTTCTRCCCATTGCCCCTTGTCCTGYCACATGGGACGGACATCCCATCCAACAAGSGAGAAAGGGACAACATTCCAACAACATTCCAATATTCCAACATCCCTGCTCAAGCAAGGTCACCTAAAGCATGTTAACCAGCACCCTGCCCGAACAGCTTTTGAATTATCTCTGGAGGTGGCAACTTTCAAGAGCTCAGTCCTCCTCTCTCAGTAAAAATGTTTTTCCTCAYGTTCAGGTGGAGCTTCCTGTGTTTCACTTTGTGCTCGTTGCCTCTTGTCCTGTCACTTGGCACCACTAAAGAGTCTGACCCCATGCTCTSTACACCCTCCCTGCCTTAAGATATTTGTGGACCTTGATTAAGATCCCCTCTCAGTCTTCTCTTCTCCAGGCTAAATAGGTCCAGTTCTCGCAGCCTTCCTCATATGAGAAATGCTCCAGTCCCTTCATCACCTTAGCAGCCCTTTGCTGGACTCTCTCCAGTAGTTCCATGCCATGTCTCTCTTGTATTGGACACAGCGCAGTGTGGCTTCATCAGGCATGAGTAGAGGGGGAGGACTTGCTCCTTTATTTTGAATAGAGAAGACAAATATATCTCTTTATTGATTAGTAATTTCTTTTTTAAGAACAGTCTTTGGGCTCTCTCCCATCTATGCCAATCAATGTTCTTGATTCAAACCATTAGCAGTACATTCAGCATTGCTCACTCTTCCATGCCACTTGCTATGTCAGCATAACGTGAGCGTAACTCTTATCTGAGAAAGAACTAGAAGCATGTTAT
The DNA here is from genome assembly GCF_003343005.1 of Rhea americana. Taxonomy (NCBI): domain Eukaryota; kingdom Metazoa; phylum Chordata; class Aves; order Rheiformes; family Rheidae; genus Rhea; species Rhea americana. The sequence continues at coordinate 2,421,598 of NW_028186412.1, read as the reverse complement.
GAGAAAGTTTCCAGAGTAGTACACAAAACTGGAAAGTGTGCTGTTTACAGAAGGAAAAAAGGAAACAGTCTGGGGTTAATGTCAGAAGTGATTTTATTTTGTTTTAAAAGCATCTATTTTCAGAACCCTTCTTACAACACTGATAAAGCAACACAAACTATCGCTTTGGGGTGAAAAGTCATGCCTGCTCAGCAGCATTGTTAAACGTACTGTTCTCAGTTTACTTCTAGGGAGGGACGATCTTCTCATCAAAACAACCACCCAACAAGACCTCTTTTGGGGAAGTTCAGTAGGGACAAATGGTTCTGTGATGGCTACTGTAGCCTAAAATATCCAGAAAATATAAGAGCAGTTCATTTGGTAAAAAGATGTAGTTCTTGGTACTCCCCTATCTCCCCACCAAGATACAAGTAACAATGCTTGTATTTTGTTACTTTACCGATTTGCTTCCTTTTAGCTACTGCCATCTGCTACACAATTGAGTGGAATTATGTTATATTCACTCTGCTGAAAGCAAAATTGCTAAAATGGTAGGAGAGCGTATGTTTGCTTATTCCCTGATCCCTGCAGAACCAGCTTCATAGACACAACAAACATCTGAACAAATGGAAACATGAAGTGAGAAGGGAAATCTATGGTGATGCAGAAAGGTCTTCCAATGCAGTGACTTTCTATTTAGAAAGATAAAACCCCTTCACCACAGGTGGGGAATAACATCCCAGAGACATAACATGATTTCAGTAATGCTCAAATATAATAGATAAATTTTTATGCTACTATCTCAAGTATATTACATAGGTAAAGAAARGAAAGCAATGGAGAAAGAAATTTCCATCTTCCTCACGACTGCTGCTTCTACAAGAAAAACCCAACGTAGCTTGTAACAGAATCAAATTAACAGATTAATTGATACCTAGGTTAAAAAAAAAATCTCATGATTAAATTGCTAAGAGTTTGGGACAGCTGTGGCACTATGCAACCTCGACAGTACTTTCATGAAAACTTCTCTGAAATAATCTCTTCTCTGAAGCAATCCATGCCATGAAATGCCCACTTTCTGTTTCTCTTAAATTCTCCTCTTCCTCCTTCCTTTGTTCTCTGCATTTGTCAGCCTTATCAGTGAAGAGCAAAGGTAGAAAGRACGTAATAGAAGAGCAGAGATAATATATCCTGATGAGATTAAGTACATTTTTTCATTTAACTGAAAATACTTCAGTGCATCTAGTTACTGAATAAGGAGTTCAGCTTTCTTAGGAAACAACCTAATCCTGGAAAGATTCATACATAGAATTAATATTGGACATGTGAACAAACACAATGGCACTAATAGGTTCTTAAAAATTATTTATGCAAATCTGCAGAATGAAGACTATGTTACTATTATCGTGGGTATCTGTCAGATATCTTGTGCCGCATTTCAACTTGAAACATTTGGCCATCAATTATGCCTCTAACATGGAAAGGGCCTGTCCTATCTTTTTGCTTCCTTCCCCCAGCTCCCTCCCCTCTGTGGTTCAGACATCAAAATGCACCAAAATTAGCGGACACAAATTTTGCCTGTTCCAGTTCACAAACCTTGAGTAATAGATGCTCTTTATAAYGAAATACATCCTACTTTTCCTACCAGAGTAATACTAACCAGGTCACTATTTTTTCTCTTTTAAAGAAATAATAGGATTTACAACAATTGCTAGAATCTTATAGATCCAAAGGAAAACAATTCCTCAAACTTTTTCAAACAAAATTTCTAACTGTTCTTGGATATGTATTCAAAACTCTTTTCTGATAGACTTTAAAATATATTTTGTTTTGTGCTCCTCAGCTTCTGAGCAATAATAGTAATAATAAGACATGGAGAAAGCGCACTCTAATTCTTGCATGACTAGATCAAATGAGTAYAAATATGAGTATGTATGCTAGAAAATTAGTCCCAGCAATGAACATTGATYTGTTTCCCAAGTAGAAAGGAACTCACAGCTATGAATGAATGAATGAATAAAAATAAATAATAATAAAAAGTAATTCTCCAGGCCAAAATAAATAATTCTATGAAACAAACAGATGGAATATTAAGGAGGAAATAAAACCATGCTTTTAAGTCTTACAAACAAAATCGCTTCTGTTTTCTTTGATCTGATTTAAGTTGCACTAAAGGTCAATGAACATTGGAACAAATATGGCTAAATACTGTACCTCAATGGATAAAAAGAAACATGAACATTTGGCTTTATTGCCCATAACACATCACACAATGATCTCACCAAAGTTACCAGCTGGGGACTTGCAAACCACATTTACCAAATAAGGCAAACTGCTTCGTGCCTGAAATCTTTTCCCAGTTAGCTCACTCTGCTTTTCCTATGATTTGTACAATAATTGCARAGGTCATTTTTTTTAAACTCAGATGGAGTAAATCAGCAGGCTACTCASTGCAAAGCTGGGTTTGTGTAGTCTCTGGAGACAACTCAAGTTTTATTTAAACTGAGTGTGCACAGAAAAGGAAGCACTGAAATATGTGCAATAAAAACAGAAGAGCAAGTGGTATAAATCAAGAAAAGTAAGTGATGCAGATTTGTATACTGCTGGTCTGATTACAAACACYGAAGTTTTAAGGAGTCTATTTCTTAAATTTGCTGGGTATCTTTAGGTTTTTGAAGTACGTATGAATAACTGGTCTCTAATGTTATTCTTGTGACATTCCAAAACACACTTGAACTTTGAACTCTACATTTATGCTGTACTTATATTTGAAGCATAGCTTCGCAGTGTTAATAGAAAAATATTTTATCTTCATATTTTTTCTCCTTTATTTCTGTATTCATATGTTTTACCTAAATTTTATGTAGGCTTGAAAAGGGAATATAATATTTACCTTCACTAAATTAAACATAACTGTAGCACAGTTCTACATATTTCATCACGTCAGGAGAAAGCTTGCTAAATTACTTATTAAAATAAAATTGAGATTGTCATACTGAAAAACGTCATTTCTTAATAAACTGTTTATTTTTTTTGATAGAGGAGGAGAGTTGCTTTTTTATAATGCTCTAGATTAATTTTTGCTGCTTCATATGTGAACATCTCCAGCTGAATTTTATCTAGCATTTTAGAAAGAATGAAAAAGTCCAGTAAGCACTCTTTTAAGGGTTCTCTCTCACATGCTTCCCTTTACCAAAGTCTGACAATAGTAACTAATAYTGATTCCTATTATGCACATAAGTAACACAACTTGCTATTGCATTTTTTCCCCTCAAAAAAAGGTCCTAAACTCAGATTAAAACAGTACAAAAATGCATAATTTGCAARTCCAATTAAAAAAGAAAGATTGTAACACTCACCACTGGCTATATATGTGCTCTCACAGTGCAAGGCTCTTTGCCTACTGCTGAGATTGCCAGAGCAAAAGTCATGTACAATTAACCTCATGCTTCTATACCTAATCTCTTAAAATCTTAGTCCACCAAACATTAACATGCAAATTACTCAGAAATATACTGCTGTCTTGTTTCTTTTCAGGGTATTTTTACAACATYGTCAGCAATTACTGGAACAATTCTAGCAATATACATTGCATGACAWAAATATTCGCTATCCTGTGCAGCTTGCAACAGCTTAGCATCTTCTTGGAGAAGAACATGTGCAATGAATTGTTTCTTTCCTTTCTGAAAGAGGGATGACAGAGAAACAAGAGGGGGGTCGAGCTGKGAAACTTACTGCCCAGGTCCAGATAACACGAAGCGTGTAAGGTTTCTGTTCTGCTATCAGTTCAGTTCACCCCACAACAGTTCAAAAGCCAAATCTCTTCATTAACTGAAGCTAAGTAAGTAGCAGGCTCAACTCATCCTGTATTTCTAACTGTTTATAAACTCCTAAATGTTAAGCCAACTGAAGAGAAATGGAGGTTAGTGTACTGTCACAGGCAGAACTTTCCTGTGTTTCAGTTTGTGCCCATTGCCTCTTGTCCTGTTGCTGGGCACTACTGAAAAGAGCCTGGACCCATCCTCTTGACACCCTCCCTTCAGGTACTTGTAGACATTGATAAGATCCCCCCTCAGTCTTCTCTTCCCCAGGCTAAACAGGCCCAGCTCTYGCAGCTGTTCCTCATAGGGTAGATGCTGCAATCCCTTCATCACCTTAGTAGGCCTTTGCTGGACTCCCTCCAGCAGCTCCATGTCCCCCTTGCAGTGGGGAGCCCAGAACTGGACTGTTCTGACCACTTTCTCTACTTTACCAACAATGAGCTTCAGGAAGCCCAAATTTCCACTCTGTTTAGTACTGGTCTTGCTATTTCTAGTTCACATGTTCCTATTTTTGAATTAGGAAAAGATCAGTACAATTAAAAACCTACTGGAAACCAAAAATAATTTTATGCTAGGATTAAATACTGATTTCTGCAGCACAGTAAAAAACAAAATCCCACTTGTGCATCTAACAGCAGCATATGGGTGGGACGAGAAAAGAATGCAGTTGCACACAGAAACATATCCAGCTAAAGAACATCCTTTTCACAGAAATCTGACCTCGAGTTCACACTAAAAATTCTTCTCACAAATTTATTTAGTCCCTCTGCAAATAGTCTCATCTATTTGCTATACATTCACWGCAGCAGTACAAGAAGTATAAGCTTTCAGTCTCTCTTTCTAACATATCTGTTCCTCCTTTGAGGTTGTTAGAGTATGGAACAAGCACAACCTCACTTACAACATGCTGTGTTATGTCTAAATCAAAAGTAGATTTCCCCCCCGTTTTCCCCAGAAAATTTTACAATGAATGTTTAATACAAAGAGCGAAATGCTTCAAAACAGGTATATTTATGTAGACAGAAGGAATTGTTACTAACTATACCCCTGACTACCATAGCCTTTATGCATCTCTGGGAGATTGTAATCAAAGTAGCCACTGATGCCCACCTGAGACTGCAGCATCAGACTAAAAATAGYTCTTCTAGACTGGAAGCTCATTTCTTTTGCCTTAATGCAACTGATTCCCTGGGCTGACTACTGAAYCTTGACCTAGCCAATCTGCACTGTTCCTGTAATGCACATGTAACTACTAACACAGAAGAACTGGCTTGAATTACCACGAGATCTTCTATCATGGGCAAATCTCTGGCCAATATAAAAGGTAACAATCACTGTACTGCACTAGCCATGTGAAGTGGAGAGGGAAACCAGGGAAAGAGAGAGAGAGCATGCCCAAAGCATGCTGACTTCTGTCGGTCTTTATACAACAGCCACTGCYCGGCCACAACTCTCAAAACAGATGTCTGAGCCCTCATTGTGGTCCTGAGTTAACCCAAGATGYAAGGTAATGTAAATGCAGACATCAGAAGATAAACACAAYTCCAGGTGGTAAGAATGAGCAATASTAACAAGAGCTCTACCCTATGCGTATACACAAGCAGTCTTTAAACTACGCTTCTGAATCATCTCCCTTTCTGCAGCAAAAATTTCAGTCTAATTTACTAATGCGTCAATGAGGATGGTATCTAATGTGTTTGAAAACATATGCCTGCTTTCAGCCTAGCTTTCAACACACACTGATAAACTCCAATAAGCATGAAATGAAAAAGAATTGTTTTCCCAGGCACTTACTTTTGCCGCTCCTATTTGTTCTTTACGAAACTTCTCCAGTGGTGCTATTAGCACGTCATTAGCGTTCTGGATCTGAAAAGATAAACAGAAAGAACATCTCAACACAGAATATTTGCAGAAAGTTGGAGTCACTGTATCTCTGCCAATCTACAGGACTGAAAAATTCATTGTTCAATATTCTGGTAAGAACATATAAGTGGGGCTCAAATAATTATGACTTCTTTACATAAAGTATACTACACACATGTTCACTAGTCTGTAATGGACCATTACCCTCAATAACTAAAACAGTTTTAAGTAAAGATAAAGCAAGTTTATCCACAATGTATAGAAGGGATTTTTGGTATTTTATTTCTATTTGTTGCGTCTCCCTTAAAACTARAATATAAAATGAAGATTTCCAGGACTATGTTTTGGCAGAACAGAGAAGACAAGCACAATACTAATGACAGCACTGTCTAAAAAGAGCAGAGGTTTTCAAAACTTGACAAATGAATCTTTTTAGTTATCTCCTTGGATTATATACCTAGTTATACTGAACAGTGAAGAATAAGGCAGAGGACTCTAAAAATGAAAGTGAATAATTCACAAAATACTCTAAATTGGATTCCCTCACTGGTTTAGTTTTTAAATTAACTTAAAATATCCTGCAGTTATTTTTATCAAATTAACCCTAATCAGGATTCCTAGTTAATCACATTTTTCCCCTCATAGTCTTTATTTAAAACCTGTTGCATTATTCAAACCTGGAAACCCCTCTCTAAAGGCCATTCACAGTAGGACCAGACMTAAATGGTCCCTAGCCATTTGGGATGGAGACACACAAGCAGCAGAATAAAAATACTAGTCTTGCTATTGTGCTACATGCCAAAAAAAGCTAGTATGACTTAACTATGTGCTTTTTGGGGACAGACAGAATAACGAACTAAATTAAATTTTCTTAGAAAAAACTCAGAAGAACCATTATGTATAAATGTACATAAAACCCAGGCTTTGGTCTTACARCACATTTGAGTCATTACATTGGGCCCTTCCTGGAAAGGGTCTATTCATTTTTTTCTTAATAAAATATTTTTATACTCATCTACTTAGGGRGGATCTTATCAATGTGTATAAGTACCTGAAGGGAGGCTGTCAAGGGGACGGGGTCAAACTCTTCTCAGTTGTCCCGTGTGACAGGACAAGAGGCAGCGAGCAGAAATTGAAGCACAGGAAGTTCTGCCTGAATGTGAGGGGGAATTTCTTCCCTGTGAGGGTGATGGAGCACTGGAGCAGGTTGCCCAGAGAGGTTGTGGAGTCTCCTTCTCTGGGGCTATTCAAGGCCTGCCTGGATGCAACCCTGGCTAGCATGCTCTAGGTGACCCTGCTGAGCAGGGAGGTTGGACTAGATGATCTCCAGAGGTCCCTTCCAACCTTACTGATTCTATGATTCTATTCTATGATTCTACTTTTATCAGACTCATGATAATAAACATTGTTATTTTTAATTATTAACATTATCTTTAATACATTTTTCTACTTTTCAAGAAAACTACAGATTCCTACACAAGAACCACATCTCCTAAAACATATCTCATTCAGTACAAGCACACAGATTTCATGCATCTTTCCTGAAAACTGCCAAAACATCAGAGATAAAGCAGAATAAAACACATTAGAAAAATCTGTTATACTAACTATATGCAAAATTTTAGGTTTTCTGCATGAATAACTTCTTTGCTCCTCAGTAGTTCAGTCTTTATGATAGTCATCACATTCCTCATTTGCTCTTTGGCATGTTTGGAGGACTGGGCAAAACTAACATGCAGCTAAGCCAAACGTGAATGAATAGAGCTCCTGTAACTCTCTCGTTACAATAACTGATAAGTTGCATTGTTTCCAGAGCACAAAAGCTTCCCAAAGGCTGTAATAATAAAGATATAGAATAGAAATAGTAAAATACAAACATATTTTCTTTCCTTCCAAACCTAACTTCGCAATTTGAAAGACCACAGAATCATGGTTTCTCTCAGTAGGGCAGCAGTTTTAGGAAAAGTCAAGACCCCCTTTAACTTGCTAATGTAAAAAAAGTTCAAGGCAGCAAGAGCAACACTCAGCAGATTTGATGACACAGTGATCAGAACCGGCTGCATTTAAAAATAAGATATCARGCATTGAGGATGAGAAGAGCGTGGCTTCACTGAGCTTTCACTGCATTCAGCTTAAGTCATTAGTTAGACTGGAATGTAATGCAGCATAACATTACTCTCCAAGCAGACATTTCCCTCAAAGATACAGACTTTTGGGCAACACATAGCAATCTGAGACTTGACAGCTTCTACAACATACAATCATGTAACAAAAGCTAGTTTCTATCTGAAGGACTGTAAGGAAGGCAGGTGAAAGTTARTAAGGCTGCAAAAATGTTAAGTGACTTGCTCAGAATCATGTAAAATTGAGCTGCGTACATCTGGAAGGAGCAGCTGGAAGTTTTGACAGCTTATATGCATGGATGGCTTTTGGCRTACACTGAAAGCACAGAAGTTTGCTGGAGTCATGGGAACAGAAGTGTGGATTCATTCTTCCTTCATTTTCAAACACAAAGTAAGTTTCTGGTAGTGACTTGAATTCCAACAAGTACACTTCTCTGTTTTGGAGAGCATGTCACACAGCAATAATATATTAAATCCTCACTGTTCATTTAAAAGTGATTCATATTACTGAATTAGTTATTACAGATGTCAACAGTCATTGCTGATCTCCAGACTAACTCCACATGGAACTGAATATGCCTCTTCACATTGCTCAAAGCTATCACATTTAGGTAGTCTCCATGCCAAATCGGGAGACCTCACTTCATATATTGYCCTCTTGACAGCCTTAAAATGATTGAAACACACTTATTATTACCGGTCTTACTCAAATCTGCTGCAAAGCGACTGAAAAATCTTGGAAGAGAATCCTGCTTCAGGCACTGGGAAAGAGGATGCTTGGAGGAAGCATATGCCATCCTGAAGAGTAATCTAGGAAGTAAGTGGCCTGGCTGGATTGAAGCCCAATATTGTTCACTTATATGTCTCTAGGAGTAGACAGTAGATACTGCAAGAGTAGTTAAAAGATGGTGCAAACTTCATCAAGACAGAGTCTGCTGCCTCTGAACAGAACTGCTGAGCCACACAGGCTGCAAGCTTGTCCCCCTGCCAAAAATTTTCCCGTCAAGAGCATGGATGTGGCGATTCGCTTCCTGGCAAGATTATGAACTTGACAAGTAATGGGCACTTGCTTTGGGAAGAACCGGCTGGCAGGAGAACCCTGGCAGATGCAGTTTGGTAGCCCCGAATGCAAACACAGACAGCTCAGCTCTTCAAAGGCTCCTGTCTACCTCCACTCGACCTCGCCTTACTTCTGGAAACCAACAAACACAGAGCAGATAGAAATTTCACTTTACATATGTATTTATTTATTCATTTATTTTCATTACAGATTCCTGTCACTGCAATTGTATTACAGTTAACTTGTTCTGGGCTGTCCTCTCTGAATATATTTTTAGGTAGAAGAAATTGGCCTAGGACCAGTTTTTCTTTCCCTCAAAATCAGGAATGCAATGCAGTCCTCCCACAACCATGCCTACAGCAATGTAATTTTTTGGGATAATCCAGTATTTTCTTTGTGTGGCTCTARTACAGTAGCTTACTTCCTGCCAAGATGATAATCCCTGTTCTCATTCAGTTATTGTGCAAGGTTGAAATCAAAGACACTTGGAACAGACAAAAAATGTCAAAAACACTGTAAATAGCAACTTCAGAAATTCATGTTGCACAGATCTTTTCCTTAAAAGCTTATTTAAATTAGTTACATCTTTATATGTATTTTAAAGTTTGTAAAGTTTTAAAGGCTTTCTTGACCCAACAGATATACTGAATGTTATACTGTTCCATCTCCCCATGCTGCTGACATATGGCAGTCYCCAAAAAATAATGTGCTACTTTCTCTGATAGTTTCTCACTCTTCTTCCAGAGAATAAACAGCAGTAAAAACAACAACAAAAAAAAAAAACTCCACACACTTACAACCCAGTCAGTTAACAGCCTAGACATATAACAGGTAGATATAACAGGAAAATGTTACTTTGACCATTTAGAAAGTTATATTAGATCTGGTAAAAAAAGAGATTTTCGTAAACTAAAGAACTTAATCAACTTTCTAAATTTAATATATGTAACTTCCTCTGTTTAGCTTTATTGATAAAAGTATCATTAAAGTAAGTACCACCAAACTCGCACTGAATTTCTTTAAAACATTTGGGGGAAAAAAATTAAAAAAAAWTGAAAATACTTTTCTTAAACCAGCATTGACAATTTATGAGGTCATCTTCAGTTTGAATAAATACAATACTTCAGTATCATCTGATACCCTTCAAGCCAATATGAYAAATCATCTTAAGCTCTCTCTTCTCCTTCAGACTCTTCCACTTTTCCAGCCGATCCCCCTTCCTTCCAGAAGGTTGCTATAACATTGAATTAATGTACTGATAATGAAATTAAACTGTGTTTTTCACAAATCATAGACAAACACCACTTCTTTATTTTGTAAGATTTTTAGGGTAACCTTTTCTTTAAAAAAAACTTTTTGTTCTTACAAAAAGTTTCACTCAGTAGAACATGGAAAAAATCTSACATCAACTAACAGATTCTTATGAGAGTCACAATTATTGCACTACATTAGAAAGGGAGGGATAAATGTTTTTTGTAAACTTATCTGAAATTTTCCATTTCTAGATTTTCTTAACTTTAACTTCTGGAATAAGTTTCCTATCACGTGTTTCATAGTAAATAAATTGCTTATGTAAAATTTGCATTTAYGACTAATTCTGAGTACAACTTTCACTTTTATGCTTTCATCTCTATACAAATAGATTTACAGGATTTACATAACATTACGGTGTAAGCAATGTACCAACTCTGTATTTGGTGTAGGTGCTTTCTTGCACAGGAAAATCTTAGGCAAGTAATTCAAAATAAATTCTGATAAGAGCTTTATACAAGAACATATCATGCCTCTGAGTTTGCTATTTATGAAACACAGAATTCTTTGCAAATAATTTTTAATCAGTTTTTTAAATCACTTTTAATAAAACTGACTTCACTTTTTGTTCAAATTGATTGCTATTCTTTTTTTACTCCTTTTTCCCCAGTTTTCACAGAAACTTAGTGTAATTCACGGTAGGAGGGACCTCAGGAGGTTATCTAGCTCAAACCTCCTGCTCAAAGCAGGGCCAGCAGTGGACACGGACCAGGGTGCTCAGGGCATTGCCCAGGCAGATCTTGAAAACCTAAGAATCTTTCATTTTAGTTTAATTGTCCTCCTGCTRTGCACAGCTACTTTTCAGTCAAATATATCAGCCTCAAATATAAAATATGTCAGCTTTGAGACAGKAGCTTATATATTTGCAAACAGAAGCTATTTGACCTATCCATTAATGCCTTTGTTCCATAGAGCATCTAACTGAGGGATACGTGAATTAGTAGAAGATGCTATAGGACTACAGCCAGCGTTCTGCTTTTTCAACAAAAACAGGATCAACTCTCTAGTCATAAATTTGGTCTATGATAAGCAGAATGATGCAAACAGGTACATATTTAACTTAGGATCAGCGGAYACGCGTGGAAATTTTATTTAACTCAAATATTGATACAGCTTTTTATTCAACYGTAAATACTAATAATATGTCCCCAAACTTTTAATCCCTGAAGTGCTTTATAAGATTTGAGCTTTACCTTGCCATCTACAAATATTAAGTTGCAGTTACTAGARGATTAATACTTCTTAAACTGTCTATTTCTACTTCTAGGGCTACAGACATTAGGTAGCTTATACAGTGAAGAAAGTAACAGGATTCCTAATGACAGAAAAAGAAAATAATACCACAGAGGCATTTTTCCAGTAACAGAATTAGGAATTAAATTAAGATCATCTGAATTATAGCCAAATGCTTTAATCATTAGAAGAACTTTATTTTACATTTGGAATATGTAAAAGTACTATTTTTTGCTCCATTTTTGCTCTGAATATGCTACAAATATTTTTCACTTCAACACAGAATTATCACATTTGCATGTTGGAAWTGAAACCAGTTTCCCTGAAGTGGTTAATGACTCATGAGTTCTGAATGCTGACAAGTATTAATTTGCTTCATGTTGTTATAAGACTTCTACAAGGCAACAAATTTAATAGCTAAAATATTCACGATAATGTAGAAATAATATAGAAATAYAGTGCTCTGCTAGAGGAAAAGAAATGATTTAATTTGAAAATCTTCCCCCCACAAATCTTAAYAGTTCCTAACATTCTGATCAGTCAGAGAAAAAACATTTCCTTCCATCTGTGGCATGTATCAACAGCTCCTAATCAATACARCTTCAAATAAAAAGTAGACCAGATGCAGACAAACAGGTTTTTCATTATGTATTAAGCTTACTTGCTACAGAGAGGATAAGCATGTCATCATGAAACATTAGTCATTTATTTAAGTCTTCAGTTTTCATTTAAGATGTTAAAAAGTATAAATAAGACATAAACCTAGTAATATGCATTTCAGTGCCTATGGTTTCTTGACATAAGTAGGACAAGTATTTTTACAGCTTTTAAGCTTTTTAAGGAAAACTGTACACAGACAAATTGCGTATTTACAAAACAAAGCATATATACACATATCTGAAGCTTATCATAATCCTTCTCATATTTGCAAAAAAGATGTCATCAAACCATCCAAGCTTGTGGAAAATTTCAAAAAAATATCACTACTGATTCCGATTATTTCRAGCAGAACTGAAATGTAGATGATGTTAAAGCATGTTCAGAAGATGAAGCTTTAACTATGGATTAATAATAACAAAGAACAGACACTTCCAYGTACAACCTGTAATGCAGTATTCAGCTTCTTAGTACTAGCCTTTTGCTATGTCAGATGGCCTTRATAAATTGCCAAAAGGGAATGCTTATAAATCACACATCAGTTAAGGCTGGAAATAGTTATACATGGTAAAAATTACTATTCTCTAAGTTTTTTCAAGTGAACATCATTTTTGTATTTTCTATATTCTATAGCCCATGCTGATGTTAGCTGAAAACAGTGTCCTTTAAATTGTTACAAGAAACTGTTTAAAGATAAAGCAATGCAGTGTCATGCCTGAAATGGCTATTTCTTGAAACAGTTAAGAAATCAAGAAACAGGAGAATATACACAAAAGCCTGCCTTTAGGCTAGTCTCCCTAAGGACTCCTTCTGAAACATTACGGAAAGAAACATTCCTCCAAGGAACAATTTAGAGTGGGAACCTAAACTTCACGTGCTAGGTCTTGTCAAGAAGCTTTCCTTCTCCATTAATTATAGAGAAGAATAATCAGCACCTTTGGATAAAGTCAGTTTTTGTGAAAATCCCTGCCTCAMATTCTACCATCAACTGATTAAACTGAAACATTTTTATTCTTCCATGCACAGAGTGATATAAGGTATATACATGCAGAAAAAAAATAAAGATATACAGACATAATACTTTAAATTAACATTGCCACCATATTTCAAATTCTATGTATCTTGACTTTGTAATTACTTGGTAAGTGTCTCCATAAATAAAGGTTTACTGATACATATTTTTTCCCCCAGAATGTCTTCCTTTAGGTGGATAAACTATATTCAAAATAAGTATTCACTATTCCAGATATATTTCTTTTTGAAGAGATAAGGAAACATAGGGGTTTGGTTGGAAGCACCCATATTTCACATACAAGTCCTACACAAAGAACAGTCTCTCCTTTTATCTCTGTGCCCTCTAACGATGTTGTGGTATTCTCATGCTTAGAGATCAACTCCCATTCAGCTCCCATGAACATCTCTTCCTATTTCCAGGCTCTGATCCACCGACAAAGCCAGAGATGCGTCCATAAGTTGTATCTGCTTTTGTACGAAGCAGCAAGAGATCCTGAACTTCCTCTTCATCCTTTACAATTCACCCGAGGAGAAACTGTTGGCACATCCAACTCTGCTGGGTGCTCCTGAGACAGAAGCAATGCTATGACAGAGCACAGGAGCTCATTTATGAAGAACTAAATTTGATTTTGAAAGAGACACCTCATGGTAAGACCATAAGATTTCAGCCTAAGACAGTTTTGATGGAATTCTTACAATCTCGTACCCTGACCACAGACAGATTCCCTTGGAAAGCTCAGATATCTTTGGCATGCAAAAGCTTAAGCTGAGGACCCCACGAGAGAGTGATCCGAACACCGTGAGAGCTCTCTGTCTCAGCAGCTTGTTTTGCCTTAACTCTCCCCACACAGCACAGCTTTCTTTGAGGCACCTAGCCGCTCCCGTATTCAAGCTTTAATTTTTTCCCTCTGCCTGTTCAGTTTTCTTCCTTTAAAATGCTGGGAATCCCATGTGAGTAGGAGACGTCCAACTCTAGAGAGTTTACTTCCCTGAAATACTCAGATCCCACAACAATTAGCCACGCATCTGACCTGACCTACTGCCCTTCCTGTGACTGTCCCCGCTCAACTACCGCAGCGCTGCGGGAATTTAAAAGGGAAGAAATTAAAATTCCGAGAGGCATGTGCTGGCGTAACAGAGAGTGAAGCGGAAAGGAAAATAAAAGATTAAAAAGCTATTTTTAAATCAGATGTTGTGTTCTGTTAACTCCTTGAGTTCAAGCTAATTATTGTAGAAGTTTATATTGTGCATGTTGCAAGACCATGCATTTATTTCCAACTTCTGTCAAGGTAATGATATTGCACTTTACTGCAGAAAGCCCACATATCTTCATAGGTTTTTTTCATTTCTTTTTGTGAACAATATTATTCTCTGTGTCTAGACAGGATGAGACCCTTCATCGCGTTAACAGTCCGCAGAGGTCGTATTAATCCTGCCACCGCTCTTTTCTCCTCCAGTCTCCAGTACAGCCATGCTGCAATGCAAGTTAAGTAGAAAATACCACACCAACTGTACTTGAGACAAGTACTAACAGAGGGAAATATCATTCCCAAGTTGAGAAGAAATAGAAACAACATTTCATCCTGTTGTAAGCAAGATGAGCACCAGGCTTGCAAGCAGTTGTACCATTCTGTGTGCTAAAGGAATATGGAAATGCCAAGGACCTCAGTGAGGGAAACCAGTTCAAGGAATTCCCCAAAACCAAATAACCCCACTCAAGCTATGAAGACTGCTAAGCAGGATATAAAAACAAGCAAGTCTTGTAGACAATATCGTGACTATGTTTATGAGTTTGTGATCATTAACCAGATGTGGCCTTGTCTCACAGTCTGGCGAGGAGATCAAATAGCAGAGGTCCTCTAGGGGTTCTCTCTCCCATTGAGTATCATTTCCTTTGCTCCTCCTGAATATTAGGCAAGGAAGAAAATGTTAAACTTTAAAATCTACRTATTTTGCAAGTTCACTGGCAGAAAGAGTGAGCTCGTGCCATTTCAGAAATACTTTTTTTTTTTTGAATTATCCAGTGTCCATTTAAGGAAAGCATGTTATTGGAAAGAACTGTTTAAAATATTTTCATTACAACAGAATTTCAGTACTTGAATCTTTAATAAAAATTTTTATAAACCTATTTCATTCTTTCTTTATACCCAGCAGTCTCAAAGCTGATTCATTTGTGTCTTGTCTTTCTGAGCTGCTGGAGTACTTTGTGAATATGCTTTTTTGAGATTTCTCCTCTCCTCCTAACTGAGGCGAAGATGAATTCTGCCCTCTCAGAGTTGGGTATAGCATAGTGGGCAAATGCTACCAAATGAACCCAAGCCATTCTCAAACACTCTGCCTTTTTTGTGGTTTCTCAATCTCTGTGGCAAGCTGGAACATTTATGGTATTTCAGGAACTCAAAGGTCCCAACGGCTGCTACAGCCTTACATAAAACCAGTAAATTGATTCTCTCCAAATGAAAGGAGGCACCAATATCCTTCTTGTTGCACTGACTGTGGGATAAAAGTTCCTTTCTTCCTGCTAGACATTTTTATTTGATCCTGACACACTGGACTTTTGAGATCAGTCTGTATTAATTTGGGTTAACCTTCCATGGGGCCAATGAACAAGAAAGAAGTAAGAATTTTAAGGGATGACAAAACAGGACAAAAAGAGAGGAAAAAAGAAATAAAGTTTTAGAAGTTCCAGTAACAGCCTCTCAACATAGTTTGGCCCCTACTCAATCGGTGCGTGCACTGCCAACGTTAAACCCTGAGAGAGGACATTTCTGTCTCAGTAACAGTGCTACCAGTATGAAGAGTCTCAAGAGCTCACCACAGCTTAACTCACTCATTCAACATAAACATCTACAAGGTCTGCATATTGCTTTCCACTGATGGAAAGCAATAAGCACACAATTCCTGTGACTCATTTCGGACAACTTATAAATAGATATCAGGTGCATCTCAGGTAAATTGTGTCCCAACATAAAATTGCCAGGTTCTCTGCAATCAAATTCAGCAGGAGTTTGCTTCTCTGTTTTCATGCAGTAAGTCCCAGCAGACGCAAAAAGCACATATAAACATAACTTAGGTGTTTCCAAAAGAAAGCAAATCCACTGGGCCTGAAGTCTGCTCTATCACAGGGATACTGCAAACCCATTTTAAGTTTTACAGAATATCGCAGTGAAATCAAGGACGAAGCAGAAGAATCACTTCTCATTCAGTAGAAAGCAGGTACATTTAACAGAGCTAGCATGAACATTACAAAAGTCGCCAGATGTTAACACTTCACAGTCCAAAGTTGCAGTCACAACCCTTATAAGTAACCAAACAGCTGAACTACAAACGAATCCCAAAACAATCAAGAATAAATTACCAAAATACTATGACAAATGAAACAGGGTAACAAATTACTTATGTCAGAATTTAGAAAAAAATATGAAAGCCAAATATATTCTAACAGAATTCTCTGAGGAAAGATTAAACAGAGGTCACATAAATTAAACTTTATTATAACACATTAGGCAATACAGAATATGGCTTATTCTTCAGCACAAAATGAAATCATATTATACCTTTTTACTTCCTTTTATTTAATTAATTTCTGGCAGAGTTATTACATTATCACTGTCTAGTGCCTGTGTAGAGCACTGAAATAGGAAAACTCAGAATTAAAGAAATATTAAGGTACTTGCTTGACCTAAGCTATAGTGTATGTTAAAATCCAAACTTGCCATAGTATATCACTTCTCTTTAAAATGTGACTTCATGCAGCTCTGTACTCTGCTCTCTACCATTGAGTCCCATTACAGTATGTTGCTTGTACTAAGGAGATTTTCAGTCATTAACTAATATTAAGAAACCGCACTTACCATCTGGTCCTAGAAGACAGCAGCTAACTGCATGATTGACAAAGAATTTATGAAAAAACTCATTAAAACTCTTGACTATGTCAAACAACAAACATTCAAATAAAAAAAACAGTAAAACAGAGATCTTCAGAAATCCCACTGCCTGACCCCAGTTAGTTAACTCTGTTCCAGGAACATCTGAAGATTATTATGTCACCTAATGGCAGCTTAAGCACAGGGTAAGTTCCTAACCCAGAAAGTATTTTATAGAACTTTGCAGATAGTAATAAGTCTTATAAATGACTTTCAAACATTTTACAACTATTTGTCCTAATGAGTTGTTCAGCTCTTCATGAACAGCAACCCCAATGGACAGTAATTAATGACTGCAAGACTGGACCCTGGGTTTAGCCATTGCTCAGTGAACAAGATGACATACAGGGAAGGAAAAATAAAGACACTTAGATAAGAATAATTGTATCATGAAGTTATGGCAGCAAGTTACACAAACATCTCAATAGTTACCTTTCTCCAAACTAGAACAGATAATTTCCTGGCTGAACTTACATTTGCAGGGAAAAAAATAAAACTTCTGTATTTTAAAAGATTTTAAAAAGACAGAAAAATGGTGTTTTGGCATAYGCGGGTAAAATATGTTCTACAAGTTAATTTAATACTTCTTTTTAATGCTACTTCCTTTTAACTATCTTATTCACTCATTGCATCCATTTGCTTGTGATGTCTCTGGAGGAAAAAGCTAAATATTCACTCCATCTGTTTTAAATTCCACATTTGTGAATTTCCAATAAGCTTAGAAGAGTCTTTGTTGGCTTATAAATATTTAAAGAGAAAACATCATTATGCTTTAAACTCCCAGAATTGTTGTTATTTTACAGTAGTTAAGTTTTAACGTTTGAATGCTAATCTACTTTGATCCATAATCATAGGATTCCTGGGCACTGTCAGACCACTAATACTTGAAGCATAACCTTGAACGCCGTCAAGAATAACCCATTCATTTAATTACCACTGTTTGTATGTGAAATAGAAACTACACTATTATAATCACCTCTACTAAATGCATCAGTATCTGACAAAACAAATTAACTGTTAAAGACAGTTTGGGAGCTGATGCTCAAAATGTCCTACTGAGTTGAAAAACAGCAGCAGAAACACACCGATCACTACACCTAGTAGTAAGAGGCTACAAACCTTCTACATACTCCRTGAGAAAGCTGTTTCTGGTTTCTCATTGCCACTACATCAGGCATGATGCTTGTCTGATTGGTTATATTGGCAGTCTTTCAAAATTATTTACGCTGTATAATACAATGTAGTTTGTACGGAGAAAGTAGTTTTTTTCTTGGAGGGATATAATAAGTCTTTCAAGCACTCAGAATTGCTGAAGTCAAGTTCTGAGAAACACTTTTATGTTAATTCAAGATTTAATTAAAAATTTTACATCTTTAAGACACCCAAAATAATACTTTTAAAAAATGGATTGCTGCAGGCAATCATGTTCCATATATATACGTACATACACACACACACACACATACGTATTTATATCTACATAAAGTAGATATTCTCTTATTTTCCCATTTTCCTACAAAGATTCCCATCTTTATTTTATTCCAGATAAAAGATTGCTATACTTCATTTTCTTTTTAGATGGTCATAAATACCTCAAATAAGTGACCACAACAAGGTCAGATCTTATCTTTTCCTCATACCATCATATTTAATACTATTCTATGAACTTAAATTATAACAGGAAAACCATGAGATGACACTAACCTTTTAAAATGTCTTTAAATTTTTAATATAGTCTTTTAAAATATATTTGGTCTTTTAAAAAAAATCATACCAAAAATCTACATTTACAATGAAGTATTTTAAAATAAGAAATTATGTAATGAAATGTATACTTGCAGATATGTATCATGAACAAGTAATATACACATGAATGAAAACAACTTTCAAGAAAGGCAACACAACACATTTTACATAAAAAGCTAGGAAACGAGGTAAGGAAATGAGAAACATTACTTAAAATGGTTAAAGTAAAAAGTGGTTGCCTTCTACTCACAACCCAGCAGTACAAGGAACAACAGGCTGCCTGATAGAAAATATCAATTGATAAAAATTCTAAGAAATAAAAATGAGTTTACTCTAATAATATATAATCTATTTGAGAAGCTGATTGCCAGAGTTTATTACTAAGACAAAAACTCCAGATGAATTATTAAAGAATATGGCTAATTTTACAACTGTTAATAATCACAAAGTAGTTATTAAATTCAAGGAAATCAGATCTAAGATTCAGAAGTGTTTCTAGGGTGAGCATGTACTTCCCTCCTCTCCCATTCACAGCACTACGAACTGGCAAAGGAGTCCAGTATTCTTCGAAACATTAGAGTCTCCAGAAGGAACACTGATGCACAAAAAGACCAAACAAATTCAAAAAGGTTATGCTTAATAGTGCAGACATATTTGTCGGGGAAAAGATTAAAAATTGCTGTCTTAAGAAAATATGATTCATTCCAAAATTCAGCTTGTTCCTTACATCTCCTTTTTTGCATAGGTTTCCACTTTTCCCTTTGTAACTTTATTTTAAAAAAACATAATAAAATCCAAAACTTTTCTCAGGTGTCAACTCTCTATTCCAAATGGCAAATACTTTCCTGAATTAGCGTTAGAAGTAAGAAATAAAAAAATAAACACCAGAATGTTGTTAATTAAGCTTTGTGGGGAAACCAAGATGCAAAGAATAAAACAAGGGAACTGTCCAGACATGTATTTTAACAACGTTCTCACTGTCCTTCCACGTGAACTAGTAACAAAACAGATTTTGTTCCTCTCTCAGTCTGTCTTGCCAAGAAAAGGATGTGAATAAAGGGCTCTCCTTACAAATAAAACTTTAGAGGATGGAGTGCTGCTTCAATTTTGCACTGCTGATGTACACACAGCTCAACTGAATTACTGTCTCCGCACAGGCTAAGTCACAGCCTACCAGTCTGACTGTGTCAGCTGCTGCTCCTGGTGTCCTAAATAGTGACAAAGGAATAAACTTGTAGCATGTAGGTACTGACATGAAAGCGTCGGTCTTCCTCCATGACTGCAGACCTCTCAGTGATTTGCCAGACCTTTGCACCTCTCACCCAGGCTACTATAATGCACACTGGAAGGTGTCCCACGAAAGAGGAAGTTAAGTCTGCAATGAATATTAGTGCTCAGACATTCTTTTTGCCTGCTCCCTCTTAGTTTCTGAGCAAAATTCAAGGTATTGGTGATTCTTTAGTGTAGTGACTATGGGCTGAAAAATATCTAAGAGTTATTCACAGAAGACCGAGGGGGGATCTTATCAATGTATACAAGTACCTGAAGGGAGGGTGTCAAGGGGATGGGGACAAACTCTTTTCAGTTGTCCCATGTGACAGGACAAGAGGCAATGGGCAGAAATTGAAGCACAGGAAGTTCTGCCTGACCGTGAGGGGGAATTTCCTCACTGTGAGAGTGACGGAGCCCTGGCACAGGTTGCCCAGAGAGGTGGTGGAGTTTCCTTCTCTGGAGATCTTCAAAGCCCGCCTGGATGCAACCCTGTCTACCATGCTCTAGGTGACCCTGCTGAGCAGGGAGGTTGGACTAGGTGATCTCCAGAGGTCCCTTCCAACCTTACCCATTCTGTGAATCTATGATTATTCAAAAAAATCTCCTTGCTAGTATTCTGAGGATTACCACTCTAACCACAGAGTAAAGTATTTATACTGTTTTACTCCTGACACTACCACAGAACCAACTGAAAAAGAGGCATGTGCTGTCTACTTAAAGCTACTTAAGGATCAACAGTACAGTAAATTAAGCTCCTGTAACATCTTTAATTCAGCTTCTCCAAAGGATACCTGGCCACAGCTGCACATTTATAATTAGGCATCTAAATCCATTTTTAGGAAATTTTCATTGCAGGGTAGTTCTAAGAAGTCATTTTTAAACAAGCAAGCTACAAACCTCATCAGTCTATAATCTTTAACAGCTGGAGGGATCATAACAGGATGGACTATCCTTCTTTTAACTAACATAACTGCTATTGCCTCCTAAAAGCAAAATTGGAATCCACAACTCCTAAAATTCAAAGAGAATACTGCCTAAAAAGTGTTAATTCATTACGAAAATACCCATTGTGCCTGGGGTGGCCAGGGAGAGACGAGCATTTACTCCTTCTTTTCAACTACAAAGAGTTAATGGCAGGAATCTGAAGTGCAAGACGCTTCTATCTGTGTCTGATTAATCTGGAGGAGGAACTCCAGTATTGTTACATATAATTCACAGAAGGGAGAGGCCACTTAAAACCAGTTCTCAGCCAACACAAAGCCAAATTACACTCAAAGGTCAGATTCTAAGATGTGCTGATCCACTAAAAAGACATCTCACATGATCATATTTAAGAAACTGCCTATTGTACCTATTGACAATAAAAGCCTTACAGAGCACTGGAGCGTCTCATCTTCAGTGCTATCAGAAACCAGAAGTGAAAGGGCATAAGCCAGTTCTTCTCAACTTACTTCCTTGCTTGCTTTTAGCCCRACTTACTACAACACAACGTTCAGCATTACTGAACACGTTTTCGTGAACGCTGCACGAGCGCATTCTGATGTGCGGCGCATGCTGACTGCCAGCAGCTTCCCTGGGATAGCCAGAGCGGTGAGTGGACAATTTATGAAGAATCTAGCTGCTAAGAAAACCCAAATGCTAACTGCATGGGTAACTGTAAAGTAAAATTCAACCACAGAAAACACTTCAAATAAAGATGTTTTTCACAATATTTTTCATTTATGTGAAAAATATTCACCCTTTAGAAGTTTTAAATAGATTAACAGAAGCTAATAGCCAGTAAGTTAAGAAGTAAAGAAAAAAAAATCACATTGATTTGAATGAAGCAAGCCACTAAATATGATACTCAAAAGTAACAATTTTGCATCCAAATAGAGGTGAAAGACATGTGCGAATGACCCAAATACAGCATTCTGTACACTTTTAAACCAAAGAAATCCATTGCTGCAGACATCTCATCTATGCTGTATAAGCAATATTTACACCACCTGACAAAAGGAACTGCCTGGGGTAGAAAATCAAACCCAATCAAATATTGTTTTCTTTTCATTTAGAAGCACCCTAAAACAATGTTTAGAAGAATGACACAAATAAGCAATGGAGGTGGGCATGGGTAAGCGCAAATCATCTGGTAAGAGCTGCCATTTCTTTTTTTGGCTTACTCCGTGGTTTGTCTCAAAGAAAGTTGTAAAAGATAAAGTAATCACAAGTGCAACCAGAAAGAGCTGTGCATTCAGCTGTGCACTCACAATTCTGAATGTATTTATCTTTTTATCATTACCATTATTTTAAACAGTCCATGTCTCTTGATTAGGCCAAGAGTTCAAATTGTAATGAAAGCAAAAGAGAACTCAAGAGTGGTCTTTCAGAAAACCAGCACAAGAAAACTTTTCCAGTTATTCCTCCCTTTATGGCTTTCAAAAAAAAAAAAAATATATATATATATATATATATCCAGGGGGAAATGACTACATAAACACAGGAAACAGCATAATTAGAGCACTGAACTAATTAAGAAAAATAGATTCAGAATTCAAGTACACCTAAGCTTTACAACATTTGCAATGGCAAATTACTCTGTTGTGCACTCTGTTAACTGTGGTTTAAGTATCATCTGGTCCAGATATTTTACTAGGTTTTTAAAAAAATCTTTAATTTCTTAAACTGTTACTGTGAAACACTGTATAAGAATCACAAGAAAAATATTTTTTCATGTGAAGAAAATGCATCAAGAAAAAAAAAGATCAAAAAAAAAAAGATAACAGTGGGGAAATTTTAAATTTATGAAAAGAAGAAATTTGTATTTAAGTGGGTCTTTTGTGTGTTTTTTTTTCATCTTTTTACATTCAAAGCATTAACAGTTGCATAGATTATATGATTAAGATAAATCTTAGCAAACAAGTAGTATGACTTATTTTATAAGGTCCTTATTTTAAATCTTCCCAGGCATTTTCATGCTTGCTGTTAGGTCTCGTTAAGAATCACCCAAAATAAGTTCCATATGTTTACTGCTTTGCCTCTTTGCCTTTGCAAATCCTGGTCTGCAAAGTTTGTGGCCAGGCCTGTTTTCCTCACTGTGCAGATGTCATCAAAACTTCTACAGAGCGGAGTAAATAGATCCCAAACAGACCTCCTTGTGAGGTCCATTACTGTGTTAAGGGAAAGCTGGAAATCAATAAAAGGAAAAATAAACACTTGATTAACCAAAGTAAGAACTTTCTGACTTGTTATGAAAGTAAAACAATGTTTTTTAATTATCACACGTTATCCCGTAATGGATATTGAGCTCTCAGACTCACCACAGCATCTATTTTCAAGAATTTCATTTGTCAAATTTTCTGAATTGGACTTTTCAAATACCTTCTTCAATGAAGAAAGAAAGGAGGGCCCCTTCTTTGTAGACAGATAGAGAAATTAAGGCAGATGCTCAGGCCAGTCTTCAACACTGGACTTTTTTTAAAAGAGATTGGGAATCTGAGCATTTGAATATCATCAGTGAATTCTTCTAAGTAAAAAACAACTTTCCCTAACTTTTCCTTCGGTTTCATCCTGGCAGGTGATCGCCTCTTCTCAACTAGAAGAAATAAGCAGAATATACTTTCTCCAAATCAAGAAGCAAATGTTCTGCCCAGAAAGAAAAAAAAGTGCAAGTTAGAATTCCCTCTTTTCAGGAACTCTTGCAGGAAAAAGCAGAAGAGACCATCCAGAAAGAGCTGTATCGGATCCTAGCTCATTCTTTTATCAGCTCATTGCTGTTACAYGCGGCAGATTCTGAAAATCCCTAACTAATGGTGTGTAGATAAACATACATACAGAGAAGCAAGTAAATTATACATCTACCATCAATGTATATACTTAGGTATCTCCACAACCTTTCGAACTCAAGCTTTGCCATGAAGTTTAGAGTAGTTGCATTTAATCTAGAGCAATAAATATATATATACATATGTATACATTAAAAAGCATTTTGGTTTATCTTTTATAAAACTATGAGTCAAAATCTGGTACCAGTGTGTTTCTGCTACTCTGATTTCATTATTCTGTTGTTTGACCTAACAGTGCATTGAAAATGCTTGTAAAACATAAACTGTTTTACCTAAAATTGTAAGAAAAGTACTTCTGGTAGACTACTTAGAGCTCGTCTAAATTGTAGACAGTGTAAAATGCACACCTATTTGTCATTATGTCATTATGGTTTGAATATAAATGTTATACTCTACCAAATTTCATTACTAGTGCATATAGACCAAGCAAACATATTTAATAATTATGCTATAGAAAACAGTATTAAGATTTTAGAAACTACTTACCCCAGCAGGTTTTAGAGATGATTTGGAAAAAGGACCTTGCGAATTACATTAGATAGTCCAATCACATTACCACAGCATATTAAGAAGCTACTTTGAAGAGACACTAAATTCCTGAAATTGATAGTTCCATGACAACTTTTGCCATTTTTAGGACACAGTGCTAGCCTTATCTGAGGGGGAAATTTCTTCTATGAATTGAGTTGCAACTTTTGCTACATATTAAGGACTCTTAATTATTTTAGGATTTACGAATCAGAAATGAAGGAAAACTATTCATTTTTATAATAGTTAGAAAGATTTTGCATCTTGGCTATGTCTTTCTCTGCACTGCATTTTCTCTAAGACTTTGCACTAAGATTTTCCTCTGTACTTTTTCACTATTTTGAGACAAGTCTGAGAGTGCTTTATGCCACTCACCCTTGTTTGCCAACAACCATCATCACTTGATAAAAAAAGTTTAAGCTCTTAGCTCTCTCCAAAATTTTTTCCTGTTTGTTCACCCTCTTCTGCAGTTCAGCTAAGATCATCAGGCCCRCCTGTTCTTCAAAGCCCTGTTAGTTCCTTCACTTTTAAGCCACTCAGTTAAAAATCATATTTTAAAAAGATACTTTCTCATTCTGCAGAGCCACTCTTGTGTACTACTGTATTTACCCTCCTCCTGACTGTTTGCTTCTTCCACAAACACCACTGAATTTCAATTCTACGATGCCTTTTTGCAAAAGACATTTTTGCAAACTATAATCTTCAAAATTCTGCTTGATAGAAATTTACATGCCACTAACAAGAAATTAGCCAATCAAAGCAGAACAGTTAACAGTATTTATTAAGAAAAAACCCACAAACTTCTTAACAGTTCAGAAACACCAAGCTGAATGCATAGCAAAGCTATGCTGGCATGCAAACTTATCATTAGCCCCATCTTTTTTCCCTTTGCCTTCATATTTATTTTGCAGCCCTCACTCCTTGAGCCCTGTTTCAAATTAAAGAGCGATAGCTTGAGAGGCAGGGTCAACAGTTCAGACTGGAAGTGATCTGCTGTCATTTTTACACCGCAGCTAACGCAAAAGGCCGCCGGATTCTGATGGGGGGCTTAGCAGGCACACAGCGACCGAGAATGTTGTGTCTTAGGGCAGAACTTGAGGGCTGTAATTAAATCAAGCCTGCTTTATACATAACGTAAATAAACACAGCAAATAAGCATAGTGAGTGAGATCGAGTCCTTTTTCTAGAAAGCCCAAATCCTGTATAAACTACACAGATGAGAGGGGAAGGAGGAGGAGTAGTCCCCTTTCACAGGCTGTGCAGAGACAAGCAAATCTTTTGTTCTGGCTCACACAGCAAACAGCGGGATCACCTGATGTCCGTACTACTGCACTTCAATGGATGTATCACTTTTACAGGCTAGGCTTTCTTTTTTTCTACACAGAACCTTAAATTTCACCCATTGCTTTAACTCTGCCACATTTGATTGGTTTGTTTTATTCTTCCATGCATACTTTCAGTGGCCTAATATATATTTTTATCAACCCATGTGATCACTTCTGTGTGAGGTAAAAATGCTCCATCAGTGGATAAGTGGTGGCTCTTGGGACCAGGCAACTGAGCGTTCACCAGCTTATTAAGAGTCACTTAATACCTGCCTGCCGCTCCTAGCGAGGCTGAAAATTGATTAAGCAGCCAGTTCGAATCGTCCTGTTGGTACAGCTGGCCCTGCATTACCATTTGACTAATCTGTGYTACATTCCAGTGTGAAAATTATTTCTCATCTTTACAGACACTGTATGTCCTCATGGGTCAATTCCAGTAATTGCAGATATGGGGTTAATAGCTACTAACCTCCACTATCTACTACCTTTAGAGATCACTTTGCATTATACAGCACAGCTGCTGTGAAAGAAAGCACAGAGAGGGTCAGTTAGATAATTAAGTGTTCTGCTCCTCTACAGTGTCTGGTTCTTGGTGGGAGAGCCAGGCAGCATCACAGCAATCCACTATCTGTTATCTCTCCAACACAACCTTCAACAACCTCCTCAAAACCATTGCTATAAAAAGAAGAAAACAATCAAATAAAAGCCAGCACTAAGGAAACTAGCTATTCCAAAAGAAGAATGCAATTGGAAGTTGTATTTTGTTTTAACAAGTATTTCATGAATGAACATGCCCAGGCACAAAGCCAAAGTCAGCTTAGCTGTTTGTAATGGTACTATGCCCAGGAACTGCTAACTCCGAGATCGTAACTGTGCATCGTTTCAGGAAATGCAAGCACGTGTACAAACACAACGAATATTTTCTGAAGAAAGGCAAGTTAGTCATAGGTTTAACTATTCAGCAATAAATTAATTTTGAAAGTAGCAGAACCTATAGAAAATCTTTTGATATGCCCATGCTGTTGACAGCATTAACTCAGCGAGTAGATATTGCTCTTGCATCCCAACAGAAATTTAAAGAGTAAGTTGAAAGCACGTAAAGGAAGCTATTCAAGCTAATTCCTTACAATCACAGGAAAAGATCATGATTCTACTTAACAATAGTTGCACAAATAAACTAATATGAAAGTAAAATAAAGTTGTAGAAAAAATTAAATAGATTTTATACTGTAAAACATGATTTACCAAGCTTTATTGACAGCTGACAGAAAGTAAAATGTTCAAAGGCTATGTTAGCCTCAAATGCTAAAAAATTACAATTTAGAAGGTTCTGCTACGTGTCAGTGGTGAAAGTTAAAAATAATTGTGTTGGGAATAGTATACACAATTAAGAAAGGGATACAGGAAATGGGCTAACACTGTGGCAGGACATTCAGAACAAAAGGCTAGGAGTAGCACCAAATATAAGTTTCTTAGCCCTTTTTCTCCTCTTAYGGGAATATAACTAGCAAGAGCAATCAATCTGAAAAGCTCTCGTTCGGCTCGTAAGCAAGACAGCATCCTAGCACGAGACCAAGCTTAGGTGGAGGGAGAAGTTTAGCCCATTCTTTCTTTAAAAGCATTTTTTTTCCTGAAGCACAGGCATCCCAAGAGGCAGCTCTCAATATTTTATAAAAGCCATTATCATTTGAAACCTTCTATAGGATTCAATGACATGGGTTCCAAGTGTACTACTATAAATTCCTTTTATCAGCAAAAAAAAAATAAGTTCTTTCTTTGACCACACATGGTTGCGCGGGTAGTGTAACAACTAACACTGTAGCTGAGAGTTAGCTAGGCAGGCATTTATTTAGGGAGTCACGTTAACTCAAGATGACTTCGCTGATCTTGCGCTGCTTATTCATGCTCTGACTTCTCCTTTGCCCTCTTTTTGCGATGGTGAAACAGCTTGTGGAAGACCGTAGGGAGCCAATCTGGGAAACCAACGTGATTGAAAAGTAACCAGTAAAAAGTTTCATTTGCTTTGTTTTGTTTTGAGCCAGATCAGTTTTCTGAACTGGGCACATAAACTTGCCTTGCTGTTGAAAAAATAAACCAAACTGTTAATCAGATTATAGCCTTAGTTCAAAGTAAAAGCTCTTGTTCAGAGAGATGCATCTAAACAAGATTGTCAAAATAAAAATAATTTGACCTTATAGAGGCACTTAAAAAAAATCTAAATGTTCTGCAAACATTAAACCAACATCCCAATGAGAACACTTGAAATAAAACATCTTTATCTGTAACGTAACTACAGGCCCATACAGATGAAGCAATTTCTCCAAGGGAGATAAACAGTGGAATGCACTGCAAACACAAATCTATTCTCTTTATTTTGAAAGCCTTTTCTTTTCTTTTCTTTTTTCTCAATAAAGACACCTTGTTTTTGTCTGTATACACCATTAGATTCATAAAGCACTTGTGCCATTTTCCATTTTCAGTTGTATCTCTGAGGACACTGAATAAGAACAGGGAATATATGGCCTTCAAACTATTCCAGACAGCAGACTAAATGAAGAAAAATTCTAAAATAAATTGTTCAGAAGATTGAAGTATCTTTCTCAAACTATTAGCAGCAAAAGAGATCATTTCAGAATTCACTGAAAAAATTCAGAAAGTGGTAGATTGTCAGATGTTCTAGTACCATTACAGAGAAGGAATGGATCCAACACATACCCTCTGCTACTAACGAAGTCATTCCCTTCCTCTCTGCAGTCACAAAATAAATACATAATTCCTATAGCTAGAAGATCAGAGGTCATCTAGCAAAACTTAGCTTCCTTTAAAATACCCATTTAGAACTGCATACATCTTTCTCTTTTCTCTATCAATAATCATCTGAGAAGAAACTCCGTTAGTGATACTGTTGAATGCCAAAGCGTCACCAGGCTTAAATAACAACTACTTGAATTTCTATGAAGATGAACAAAAACGTCATTAGAAATAAAATTCATTCAAGCCACACTATTCAGTGAATGTCTTTCCAAACATTTTGGGAAGTTACTGTTTTGTAACTCGCTGTCACATTCATTGAAGCATAGGGGACACAAGAACAGCATATGAAATCAAGACACAAATTGGACTTATAAAATGAGAAAGAGCAAATAGCTTTCTAACTAACCCTTGATTTTATATTTTTGTTAAAAGGAGGATTTTATCTCTGTCTCTCAATGATATTTTTCAAAATTAGGAATGACAAGCAGTATCATTTTGTCAACGTTCTCTCCTTTATCCATGAGTTTTTCAGTTTTAGTAAAGGGTTTTCAAT
This sequence comes from Rhea americana, assembly GCF_003343005.1. Lineage (NCBI taxonomy): Eukaryota > Metazoa > Chordata > Aves > Rheiformes > Rheidae > Rhea > Rhea americana. Next base: position 2,392,609 of record NW_028186412.1, on the reverse strand, counting down.
AATCTCGTCCTATTCTTATTTGCATTCACTGCTGATTAATCAATTAAGAGCAGCAAATAAAGCTATTATTAATAGACCACATCAGCCCAGCAGGATATTCTAAACATCATGGGACTTCTTACAGCAAGTCGTTAAATCTTTTAATAAAATTCTTCATAGCCCAAAGATCAAAGATTCCTTGTAATCTTTTTATACTGTAATAAGTAGAAATCACCTTAGCACTTTACTAATCAGATATCCATAGGGAGGCACAAGCCAATAAAAGCACAACAAACAGAAACCAGGAGAAATTTTAACAGATAACCGAAACAATTATATTAACCTACAGTACAGTACTCCTGTGACAAATATTGCTATTGCTATTTTAAATATTAGTGGTTACTCCTGATTTCCTTTCTCTTAAAAAAAAAAAAAAAAAAAAAAGAAGAAGAACTGAACAGTGAATAGTACAAGGACACTAATTTTTAACACCTTCATATTATATGGTGTTTGCGTATCATTACAGATGCGTCAATGGTATGAAGTAATAAAAACAAGGCACAGAGCCTTTATCCTCTTCAATCCCTTTTCTCTTCCTCTTGAACGATTATCTTAGCTTCTACTCATGTCTCTTAGCCCCATCAAGACAGACAAGCGCTCACTGTTGACAGCAGCTACACTACAGAGCTACACTTTGGCACCTCTGACAAAAAAATGTTTACTAGAAGAAAATGACTGTATCATGATTCAAGCACTTGGACAACTATCTCACCAGCAAAGATTAACTTAAAAATAGTCAGATTGCTCTCTTACTCACCTAGTGGGTCTGTAAGGTAATGGAATTAYTTGGGACCAACTTAAGTGGGTCAGTGCGCAAAAAGCCTTCTAGAGGCTACGATTCTTCACATATGCGCACTTATAGTAAGATGAAACATATCACATTTGCAAAAGCAAGTTTCTGAAAAGAGAAAACTGCTAAGAAATAAAGCACAAAAGCCAGACAGTTGATTTCATTTTTTTCTGCTATTTCATTCATACCCTGAACATACCCTGTTAAAACCCTGAACAAATCCTGTGTGTTATTCCATGGCAGTAAAATGATTCCAGAAGTACTTTCTGTAAACTTAAAGAAAAGAGGGGTACATTTCAATCTCAAATCTTATCAGGTGGGCACTGAAACRAGAGAGAGTAGTTATAACTAATTTCAATTAATACAAGTTTGAACTGTTAAGTATTAACATCATTAGAAGTCACAGTCATTTTTTCTTCATTTTTACAAAAATATTGCAATAAACTTTTTCAAAAAGAAAATTATTGGAAGTTTAGAACTGTATTTTAAATGAAATTAGGAATGTATTGGGTGTACATTAAAAAATAACACTAAGAGCCCCATATGCATGCCTAGATATTATTATTTGAGAAAACTATGCAAGTTGACACATTGCCATCTGGAAAAACCAGCTAATGCCAGTTAGCTGATGTATAAATGTGTATCACAAGTAACCATAATTTTATCCTCCACACTGTCAGGACTGGTACGTTTCTTCTATTTGGGGGAAAATTAAAAAATATCTGCAGGTACCTAAAGTTGATATCAGATTACATCAATGATGCAGTCATAAATGAACAGAACAGAAAGTGAGACGTTTCCTTTTATTACTCTGATTTACACTCTTTGTCTCTTTAAGTCGAACACAAATGTTAAGAAACTTTCATTGAGCACATACACTTTTGCAGTTGAGCAGTGCAGAAAACGAYAGCAAGCAGGGCTCCATCTAGTCCGGGACACTGCACGGAGGAAAGCAGCTTTGTGTATGCTCCCTTAAAAGAAACAACAGGATCACAGTGCAAGCCCTTTCCCTGGCAAATCTGCATGAGAGAAATTTGCTTTTTATTTGTTGGTTTCATTAATCAGCTACAGCTGGCACTGATAACTTCTGAAGACAACTGAATAGTTCAAATATGATCTTTTTCATAGTAACTCTATCAAAGTAATTACTACCTTCTTGATAGCTATTCTGACCCAGAAAGTCATCCATTTTCCTTGTGTGCATTGAAATAATGGGAAGCGGCTGATGCCAAGTCAAGGAAGGAATTATTTTTCCAGCTGGATCGCATCTCCAATTATGTTCACTACCCAGTCACACAAACATTCGTACCAGCACAATAAAGGCATGTTTTGCTAAATGGTTCAAGAAGTGCTCTACAAATCTGTAATTAATATGAATATCAAACCGCTTTTCCAGATGTCATTGAACTCCACTCCAGTTAGTTCTCAGTTTTTACAGTGACAATAGTTGAGACACAAAGCTGATTTCTGTTTGGGGCAGAAGGCTGATTTTAAAAGCCATTCATTAGTTAAAAGCCTCCGTAAAAGATTTATTCAACCATTTTACACACCTAAAACACTGCATAAAACTAACACTGTTGCAGTCTATCATTTTCTTCAACAACAATTTCCAAGGCTTATAGACAGTAACATTCACAACATAATAAGATATACTTTAAAAATTATAAAATTCATATTTCATTAATAGAAATGACACATCATCTTTTTCTCCTGGAGAGGCAAATGAAAATCAACTGGAAAAGTTATTCTATATATAAAAATAAAATGGAAGGAATTATTTGAAGATGCACCTAAAGATGGTTATCTGAGGGTCAAAATCCACACATGTCCAAGCTGTCCACTCTATGGGATCTGAGGAAAAATTGAGGAGGACAAGAAAGAAGTAGTAATACAGTGAGGTTGAAGATACTCCTACACCACTGAGTATCTTTGGCCTTGCCCAAAGACTTCCAGGTGAATGTATAGTACTAAAGACTGAAGCAGGAACTGCTTATCTCTACAGTCTGAGGCACAGCTGCGCTCTACTGTTCTAGATTTGGCCATTTTCTATCTAAGTCCTTTGAGCTATTAGAAGTAGACGGTTCCCCAAACAAGTCTTTCAGATCTCAACTATACTTTCCTAGGGGACAAAGAGGACTTAATTTGCTGATGCACTGCCTGCATCCAAGTCTGCGGGCCTTTCCTATCCACTTCTGGGAGGGAAGAAGTGAGGCCAGTGGGGACGATGAGATTTGGCAGTGATACCTCTACCCTGTATAAAGAATAAATTCCCCAAGTGAGGCATTCAGTAAAGGGAGAATAAAGAATGCAATGTTTTCTCTTTTGTCTTTCTATAGCTGTTCTCACAGTATTTGCAAAGGCTCAGATCATGAAGTGGAGTGCAACAGCCTCTGTCAAAAGGCAGTGGATGAACCCAGTAGTAACAGTGTTATGACAGAAACTTTTAATCATATTTGAAGCAAGATTTAATTTCTTTTTTTTCACATTAGTTCTTAAGGAAGTAAGACTAATGTCTGTATCAGCAGAAAAAAAATAATAATAATCAAGGGCTGAAGCATTAACCTGTTGCTGAAGACTAACAGATCGGTCTGCCAATGGGTTTTAAAGCTTGCTGAAGCACATCATTGCAATCTCCAGGCCTCCAGATAATATCATTTTAATCTATTTGAACTACTGCTACTTAATGACATAAAAATGGCCATATTATTTCCTCTATTCCAGTATCACTATAGGGGTCAGTAGCATATTATAAAAGTATACAAAATAAGAATATATAATATTAGCAGAATAATAAAAGTAGGGGCCAGTAGTATATTATAAAAGTATACAAAATAAGAATACATAATAATAGCAGAATAATAAAAGCAGAATAAATATAATAGCAGAATATTTAGTTCCTTGAGTGGTAGTTGCATCTAGATTATTCCATGACCAGCAATGCACATATCCTGAGTGAATTAAACCATAAGTAAGTATTGAGGGAAATACATATATTTTTTAAAACACCCCTGACAAATGTYTGACAGTCTGAATGACAACCCTTTGTTCTGTAACACGACAAATACTGAATGATTCCCATTATCGCCTCTATAATACTAATAATTTTCTATACTTGTGTCATATTCCTCTCCCTCTTCCAGGCTGAAGAGTACTGGTCTGGATAATCTGTCCTCATCTTAAAGCTTCCACGTTTCTAGACTTCTCTGTTGCCTATCAATATCTTTTCCAGCCTACAGAATGCTTTTGACATATAATGACCAGAAATCCATAGCGTAAGTATTCAAAATGGAGTTTCACTAATAGAGTTTATGTAGGCATATGTGATTTGTTTTCAGTTATTTTCCTAATAATTTCTAAAATTACTTAATTTCACTGCAAACATGTAGCCTACTGTACCTGTGGCAGGAGGGATAAAACAGGAGGAGAATCAGAAATTATTAAATGTAGAAACCATTTTTATAATAAAACAAATAWTTCAGTTCTGATTTACTATTCAGCCACTACATGGCTCACTCAATAGAAAGCTTGGTAATGGATATTTCCAAATTACTACATGCTACACAAACTCAGGAAGCCTTGCCACAATATTTAGGTTCAGTTAACAACATAGTACATGCTGCCTTAACTGGTTATTAAAATGTGTACAGACCAGCTTAGGTGTAAAAATCAGCTTTGAGGTGTTTATAATTAAAATTCTCTTACTTGTGGTGTTGCATTTTCATTTTAATAATACATTTTCAGACAGCCTCTTTGCAGGCAGGTTGTTACCAAAGAAAGGTTAATTTTACACACTAAAATTGATATGAAGATTGAAGAGTGCAGAAAATAGTTATCAAGTATATCAAAACATCATTCTATACTTCTGTCATTTTAAGAGAGAGTTGTTAAACAAAATGCTAGGTGCATGCAGGTATCTGCAATCTCAGAGTGCTACTATATGTGATTTGACAATTTTTCCCTTTTATAATCTGGGCAATACAAGCAGCATCTGTGGAAAAAAGATTGCTTATTCTTCTGGCAGAATCTGTAGCCTACTTCCTATATAAGAAAAAGGTGTCTGATGTTATGAACCATTCCATGGATAACTGGTTTTAATAGTTCATTTATTTTTCTCCAAGTGCAGCTTTTGAAACTCAGAAGATCAACGTTTTCTCATGAAGTAGTAGAAACAGCATCAGACCCCTTGTGTGAGTGCCACAATAAGAACACCCAGTTAATATGGAAAAAAAACACAACAAGATACTCTGAAACATGAAGGTTGTAAGATACTCACAAAAGAATAGCTGCTAGAGAGCAAAACATCCATCAAACATAATATTACATAACTATTCACATCAGAATTTTTTTGTACTGTCCCTTGAAGTACTTAATATTGGCCAGGAATTCAAAGTAACATACACATCTCACTGATTAATGATGCTAGAGAAAAAAGCCATAGGCCCTATGTCCCATTCACCACTTGCCAGCAAGCCATAAAAACTGGGTAAACAGCAAATAATATAACAGAGAGAGGCCTGTTTCTGTTCAGCATTTAGTAATCTTTCAGAAATCAGCGGGTTACACTGAAGATAACATAGTACTGAAGAAATGTATTCAGAGCTTCAGATTGATAGGAGAACTCAAGAAAGAGGAAGTTAGTAGCATGAACTAATCCATCTGTGTGTCAACACGGCATTAATTCTATGAGAGGAAAAGGAATTAGTATTTTATATTATTCCCAGTACATTTTTATTTATTATGAAGTTTAATAACAGTATCAAATGTAAACATCCTACATGAATCCCTAAAATCAAAGAAGCTTATCATTTATTTAACAATGTAAATTCAACAAGAGCAGAAAGAAATTATTTAAAGCAAGTTCTATTAATATAGACTCAACTGTTCACATGAAATTAGATTATGGCATCTCTATTGTCCCCTAAAAATTACTGGGAAATAGAAGTCATTATTTTACATCCCCCAGAGGTTTGCTGCTGAAGTCATTGGAAAGACATTGGAGATGAATCTTTTCTGTACAAGTGATATGCTACCTATAAAATCTAAGTGTCAGAAATATATATATATATATATATATATATATATATATATATTTACTATTTACCAACAGGATGACTAAATTAATAAAAAAAAATGATAGCTATCAAACATATGGCCATATATCATATCATACGGTTTTCTGAACTGCTTTTTCCTTTGTTTAAGGAGGAGAGGTTAGTGCATGACCTGTATTTTTTCTAAGCCTATCAGTCAATTTTCCTGTATCAGCAAATAGAAGACAGAGACAAGCACAGAAACTTTTTTTTCTTTTTTTTTCCACTTATGGAGAATTTAATAGGCAGTTATCAAAGCTCTTAGATGAGAGACAAATTAGTGCTTTGAATACATGACTTTCCACATTCAAGTCTGATTCATATACTCGCATGCTCGCCAGAATCATCAATTAGTAGTAAAAAATTCAAAATCATTAGCCAGTAAGTAAAACTAGTATCTGTCATTCCGTATTCCCACACATTCAGCATCTGCTGACACACTACTGTTTTCTACTGTCACACACTTCAAGCGGTAAAAAAGAAAAGGCGCAAATGGTATGAAGTGTATCTGTAAACAGGCACAACACTGGGCAGCTGGTTTTCTCAAAGACTTCTGCTTAATGTCAAAAAGAATACAGCTGTATTCTTATCCTTTTTTACTTTTGCAAGTATTCTCTTTTTATGTAAAAGAAATACAAATTTTTAAAGGTTTTTATGCCCCGTCTGAAGCTTTCCAGCCTGTTGACAGCTTTTTTCTAAAATCATCACTAATTTGCAAAATAGCTGTCTTGAAGTGCTTCCAGCAGAGGAATCAAAAGTGTACATATAATGCTCCATGCTTCCTCAGAAAATGGCAAAAAATGTTTTGAAGTTTTCACAGTTAAATCACAAGTTTGCCGAGCAGAAAACTCTTCTTATGAGGTATCTGTTCAGCGTCTAGCATGGTACCCTGACCTTTACAGAGACCTTTGGATCCTATGACAGCATGCATAAAACTTTAATAGGAGAACTGGAGAACCACAAACAATTATCTTTGACAAAGATGACACCTTCTAGCTTGCCTTTTTTGTTGTTGTTTGGTTTTGTCTCCTTTTAACTTCTAAATCCTTACAGCAAAGATTTATATCATAAGATACAAAAAAATGCCTTCATTATAGTATGAAAAACTGCCAGTAAATGGGTTTCATTTTTTTTTTCTGATCACAGMAAATAAAGTCAGGAGTGCCTGACTGTTTCTAAGTATATTTTCTTTCCATCTTTTATTTTTCTGCATCTAAGTAATCAGCAGAAGGAAATTCCAAACACAATCCTTAAGCAGGTGCACCGACATCATAGTAGGACCTCTGGTTTGCACGCCTGTAAGGCGGTTTAGTACAGCAGCATTTTAGCCTACGTTTGTACAGTGCTTAGAATTTTATGATCTAGGGCTAGAGCAATAAATAATGCAGTCCATCTACATCATACTTAGTCCATCTACATTATACCTCATTGGAAAGCATCTCTATCTTGGCAATGCCATCGCAGTGGGGAACACACTAAACTGAGAAAACAAAACCAAGAAAAATAAACTCTCTTTCTCATTTTTAAAACTTACCCTAGAGAACAAAGTGGGCATTGTAACTATGTAAAAATCTCGGCAGCACTGTTCTATCCTGTATTTTCTAAAGCCTCAGCCTGAGGTTTTCATTTTTGCACTTTACTATGAACAGATATTTCAAGAAGTTTAATTTCCAGAATAATCATCTAATTCCACCAACAGGCAGATTATAACTGTTTAAAAACAGAAAAAAAAAACAAATTCAAAGTTTGCTGAATTCTTTTCTTGTTCAAAAATCACTACTCTGATTAACTGTATGTCTTCAATGATCTCAACAGGAACCTTCAGTTTCCTGAAGAAACATACACAGAACATATACAGAACATACACAGAATGAGGTTTTCAAATGCAGAGGAAGAACTGGATGTGAACTGCTTCTCATCAAGTGCAACAGCCCAATTTCCCTACACATGAATATTATTTGCCACTTTACTTAAAAGGCTTTGATGATTGTATTATATTAAATTTATAGCCAATTGTAAAGTATTTTTCCATGGCACTTAAATTTCACCCAGGGCTCTGACCCTGGAGAGTGGATCTGAAGGCTCAGCTATTGAATCTATGCACGACCCATTTAAGTTATACTAAAAACAGAACAGTAGGCATCTACCTGACTAGGCTTTTGCTCACTTAAGAAAATTAATGGTTTTCTTTCTTCTTTTACTGTACTTGTCTTCCTATAAGTTATCAAGTAAAATATTATATAGAATGATTAAATTATAAACTACAGAAGGACCAGAAAGTTCTAGAAGTAAAATGCAGTGACTCATCTGAGGCTAAAAAGGAATAAAATCAAAAGGAAGTTATATATACACATTAGGAAAGATTAACCAGTTTTGAAAATAAAACCACCACCTCTTCATTGCTTTTCCTTTTCCTACTAGTTACCTCATAATAATCTTTAACCTAAATTGGAAAGCTGTTTACCCGAAACACTGTTTAATAAGTAATTCAATATGAGTTCTGGTAAACATCTTTTAAGGTAGTACATCTGAACACTCACCTTCATACTCTTCCTCTCAGTATTATACATAAAGGAACAGAAACAAAAGCTTAGTCTGAACCAGAAGCTTGCACTTTTCTAGATTTAGGTAATAACAGCTATTCCACTGTATCATATGAATATTAATGATTTTGCTACTTTAAAATATTCATGTAACACAGAAATACCAGCAGACTATTTCTATGCTTATTTACTTCTAGGAAAGAGAGCTTTAGTAAACTGCTTCCCGGATTAATAAATTTCCCCTAATCTGAGTCATAAGATCCTTTCTCTCACCTCCATGAGTACTCTTAGGAGGGAGAAAAACAAAAGACAGATGTAGTAATTGCATGGATTTGAGCTAGCTAATCTTTCACAATATTTAAAAATCCCCCTACTGAGGTTCATCCTTACTGGATCAATTCATTTCTTCTTTATTTATGATTGCCTTCCAAAGAAGAAAAAGTAGTTTTGTTGTTTATATGGATTCTTTTCAAGAAACACTTGCAGGAGAATATACTTGAAACTTTGTTAACAAAGCTATATCTGAATACAAATGTAAATAAAAACATACTGTAGATTCAACAGTATGGAAACAAAGGGAATAGGAATAGTATCACAGAAGGCAAGCCTGACAAGTCTGATCTAGAATATTGTATATGAGTTTATCAGAAGCAATGAACTTGGGTTCTGTTCCTACCACTTTATATTGATTATTAGTATATAATCACTAGACCCTTGAAACACAGATTCTCTAAAAATCTAGACTTTATTAAAAATAAATATCAACCTATATTTTCATTAAAAGATCTCCATTTACAGTACTTTGTTAATAAAAAGGTAAGGGAGGGGGAAGGAAAGATACATCAGTGATCAAAGGCTATTTTGGGAAAAATTGTTAGAAAATCGTTTTTAAAGTAGTGCAGAAGTATCTGGCTGAACAAACCACAAAATACTGCTGAAGTCTGTGCTAGCATATTTCTGCCTTTGCAGAACATCAAATGATTCTTATGAAATACTTACTGACTATTTACTTATTGCACAAATATAAAAAATTAAAAAATACATCAAAAGAAATGAAAAATGTAATATTTAATATAAACAGACCCAATGCAACTTATTATTCCCATCAGACTTACCAAGCGCCGCCTCTCCTCTTCAACAGCAATCAGGAGCCGGGCAAACTCTTTCAGTGACTGAGCTAAAAAAACAAAACAAAACAAAAAAAGAATATCTAGATCAACATTATATTTTGAAAGATCAGATAAGTCCATGAAACAGACTGAAAATGTAGTGATAAGACACTATTTTTGCACAGAACTTCACTGAGGAGGTCAGTAGTCATTAACTATTTTACTGTAAAACCAAAAACGAAGCACAGAGCACTGAAGTGAATAGCAGGTGAAAAGCAAGTACACCAGAATCCAGAGAAGAACGCTAATCCTAAGAGTCATACATATAAAAAATAAGAGTKTAAAAGGGATATAGAAGATTCATCATCCTGAAATGTGCAGAGGTCATTCTCAAAACATAAGAGGAAATAATTCTATATTCAGTTGCAAAATTCACTCTAACACACAAGCAGCAGAAAGAAACTTCAAAGAAAAATCTTGATTTTCTCCTATTAAAGAGCAGCAACAAACATTCCAAAGAACTATGAAAACTGTTCAGCTAAGAACATGAATGTCAACATCTTGGAAGATATACATTATTTATGCTAACTATTTAGGTCTAGGGGCTCCTTGACTTTCTGTTTTGCAAGGACAAGCTCTCTAAGATGACAAGAAAATAGATGATCAATTTATAAAAACTTAGAATTCTGCACCTATTGTAAGAGAATTTTTGATCAAAACTACCTTAAAATACTAGTTAAAGGATTATACCAGAAGTCAGCAGAAACACAAAAAAAGTATTAACCTGTAGAACAAGGCAAAAAAGAGAAAACATTCCAAAAACTCTGGGAAATAGTCATTGTCTAGAAGTGTCCAAGCAGTGACACTAAGGAGACTACCAAGATGACCTATTTTACACCTGTATCACAGTACTGAGCTAGAAAACAGGTATTTCCATACTGTGTGTATGTTGCAGCAGTCATCTGTGACAGGATGCTGCACAGTCATATGTAATCTTTTTCTTGTTTTAAACAAGTGAGTAAATACACTCTTCCAAGTAACTCAACATGAGCAAAGTGATACTGGTCTCGAAAATACTTGCTGATAAGACAAGTAGCATGCCCTTCAGAAAAGAGAGCTTTGAGATAATCTTGCACTGTCAGCCAAGAGGATAAACAAGGCTTCATTCTGATGTAGGCTAGTGGTGCAAATTTTTCTAGGAAAATGCTATCTTTCCATCTACTTTACTTTCCCAAGGGCATAGGGGTTATTCAGAATTTAGCATCATAGCTCCACAGGCAAAAATGCAAGATAAGAAGCCTTTCTAGCTAACTAACATACACTACTGAGAGTAGACTAACAGAACTCCTGCCCTCTTACTTATTTTTCCATTTTCTTTAGTCACCAGATCTATCACTCTCCAATAATAAGGCTTCATCCACTTCTAACTTCCCTGAAAGATTTTTGGAAATAAGTATATTTTCTAGAGGACCTGTTACGTCCCATTAGTTTCTAAGAGGGAGCCATTATCTAACTTGCCTTAGTTATATTTTCAGTATCCACACACTGTTATTTAGCTTTAAGACTATAACCAAATAGTTTTATCCTTTATTCCATCCAGACTTTGCAGAGGTCACCACTGTAATCTTCTTGATCTCTTTTAACTTATACACTGGTAAAACATTTTGCTGTTTGTTCCACGTTCTTTTGCAAGATTTTACATAGTTTAGTATCTGTAACTGTAATGCTACACCTGCATGTCTTGACCTCCTTTTTTCTTGTCATTACTCATGAGCTCTTTGTTTATTCCAAATATACTTGGTGAGCTAGATATCCATCCAGCTGCCTGTGAAGTCTTTTCCTCCAAGTTTTTCATTTTGCTTAGAAAACAATTATCAGATAATTTTGGCACTTTTCAAGTAAAAGAAATTCTAAGCTTCCTTTACAAGCTTCTAAGCCCCTCAACTCAGATTTACTAGATGAGTCCTTTATTTTATCAGTGTTAATTCTTGACATCAGGAACTCAGTTTCATATCCATTGAATTGAATCAATCACCGTGTCAGCTCATAATGCCCCACCTATCAGATAAAGTATATAAAGTATAGAAATAAAGTATAATAAAGTATAGAAAATAAAGTATAGAAATGCTGATGAACTGAGTGGTGAAGTTACCAGGTGAGATATCTCTTGACTGCTACATTCAAAAATATCTAGATACCCATTATGAAACTGCAAAAACAAAATAAAGGATGAGCTTCAAGTCACATTGCCAGATTATTTATTATTTATTATTTTCATACAAGTATCTCCAATAAAATTAACAAGAGACTATCCTTGCCAGTAAAAAAAAAAAAAAAAAAAAAAAAAAAGGACAGTCAGCTTATTTTTTGCACTATGTGGCAGGGTGATTCTTTACCCATCATTAAAAAAAATATTTTCAAATAAAATAGGAAAAACATACTGTTTGAATTTTATTACCTATTCAGGGAATTAGGATGCACTTTAAAAAAACAGCTGAATTTCTAGTAAAGTCAGCAAGATAAATTGTTTCCAGATTATTTCACTGAAATAATCAGTCATTTTTAAACCACAAGATGATGTGTTATTGCAGTCTGTTAAAATTCCACCCCCCCCTTTTTTTTTAACTGACAAGTCACTTACCATGACAGAATTATTTCAAAGAGAAATTACCATACTAAGCACTAYATCTGTGTAATTAGGGCAGATCCAGAACACAGAAGTTAAAGTTTTTCCCACCACATCAAGCCTTATGGTAGTCTTTAAGTTTCTGGGCACATCATTACAATCATTTTTAATACAACAAATGCTCAGGACATAACATTATCATTGCAGAACTTGAAGAAAAGTAAGATTTTACACCACTGAGCAGCTCAGCACAAAAATAACTAGTCTCCAGCCCCTACATATAGGGAAGCTTCTAAATCAAATGTGTGTGTGTGCACGTGTGTGGGGGGAGTGTGGGGCAGCAAAAAAAAAAAAGAAAAAAAAAAAAAAAAAAAAAAAAAAAAAAAAAAAGTATGCTTTCTGGCCAGATTATATTCAATGTTCTTAAGAGCAAAAAGATAGTAAATTAAGAACAGCAGGAAGTAGAAACTAGGCAGAAGAATGACTGGAAACTGTGAGGATGAACTAAAAAAAGTAAGAGAAGCCTCTGCTGCTTCTTCCTAATTTCAAAGCAGCACTAGAGGCTCTTCAATTTCTAAGTTGAAACTTTTGCTTAGGATATAAATAAAACCAAGTCAACTAAAGAAACTACAGGAATACATTCTAGGAGTAYGTATAATAACATCTCCTCAACGTATAATACATTGAAATAAAAAAGGAATAATACATCCTGTACATAGCCTCAGCTAAGCCAGAAAAGCTGCCTCCATCTTCCCCCTTCCCTTTCCCCTCAATTTTTGAGGAATTACAAAGGCTGAAGCTTCACTASATGGACAGAATCTACATTTTTCAGCAGCACTGTCTAAAACACGTAATTTCCCTGATCCTTGAAGGACCTTCCTCGCAAAGGCGTCTCCGCATCAACACTAACTGCAGCTCRGCTCTTCGCTGCACGCCGCCATCCACGTCCACCTGGCGCCCGYGGCAGCGCCCCGAGCAGCCCGGGCCGCCACAGCACGTGCAGGGCGGAGGGGCCCGGGCGCATYGCGCGCTCCAGACGTCCTGAAGGCGGCATTTCCAGCACATCGAGAGCGCTCAGCAACGAGGACGTCTCCGGCGGCCTCCCTGCCTCTCCCGCCCTCGCGATGGCCCCGCATCACCTGCCCGGAGAAGTTCCACCATCGCCCGCCACCCCGCAATACCGGCGAGTGCTGCAGCACTTCCCAAGCTGCGGTACGTTACTCCCTCCTTCCCACACCTCCTCCGGTCAGTCCGGTTCCAGTAGAAGCGAGGATCTGCCCCCGGAGGACGTGGTCGGGCCGGGAGCGGCAGCAGCGGCGGGCAGGACGGCCCCTTCCCCCCTCTTTTTCCCCCCGTGCACCCGCTCCCCTCCTTCCCCCGCTGTGTCCCCACAGGCGCTGCCGCGGCGGGGGCGCGTGGGGCCGGGGGTGGCAGCCCCCGCCGCGAGCCGTGGGGCGGCACGAGCCCCCGGGCGAGCTCCCGCGCCGCGGTGGCCCGCCAGCTCACACTGCGGGGCTTTTCCATTTAAAAAAAATAATTCCACAAACTCCATGCACCTAAATACCAAAAGATTTAAAAATTGGAATCATCTGCATTAAGCATGGCCTGCTTTCGCCTGTCAGGAAGTCTGCAAATTCCACACAGAAGCCGCAACCTTTTCTTATTAATTCTGCAACATGCATTTTTTATCTGAATAGACACAGAGGAATTAAAGTGAACTTTGTAAATACAAAAAGGGTGAGGGAGGAAGAGTCAAATTATTTTATAAGAGGAAATGTCATGGGAATGTGCTGATAAGAAATGATTCCTGAAAACATATTGGTAATACAGAGTACAATATGTAACATAACATGCRAGAGCTGGGCCTGTTCAGCCTGGGGAAGAGAAGACTGAGGGGGGATCTGATCAATGTGTACAAGTCCCTGAAGGGAGGGTGTCAAGGGGACGGGGACAAACTCTTTTGAGTTGTCCCATGTGACAGGCCAAGAGGCAATGGGCAGAAATTGAAGCACAGGAAGTTCCGCCTGAGYGTGAGGGGGAATTTCTTCCCTGTGAGAGTGACGGAGCCCTGGCACAGGTTGCCCAGAGAGGTTGTGGAGTCTCCTTCTCTGGAGATCCTCAAGGTCCGCCTGGATGCAACCCTGTCTAACACGCTCTAGGTGCCCCTGCTGAGCAGGGAGGTTGGACTAGATGATCTCCAGAGGTCCCTTCCAACCTTACCCATTCTGTGATTCTGTGTGACTCTATGTATTTAATATAAAGGCTCTCTAATTATTTTCCATGAAGCAATTATTGGTGGGCCATTTTTAGTAAAACAAAGAAGTGTTACCTTAATCAGCTTTCTTAATATTTTATCCACTCACTTTAGTCACATTTAGTTGTGAGATGCTAGTTTACATAAGCCCAGCATTGCACTAAGAATCAAAAGTTATATTTAGTAGGTATGATGTTGCCTACATTCAGCGAGCAAAGGAAAGCACGTATTAAGCAAGAACTAGCTTTAATGTCTGTATAGCCAGTGCTGAATTCAAAGATGTAAAAMCAGGTTTGAAAGGTAATATTCAAAAGAGATAAAATGGAAAGTTACTGCGGAAGACCTGAACAAAAATAACTGTTTGCATTCACAAAAAAAGCTTAACTTATACTTACTTACACACAGCTTTAAAAAATGTACAGACAATTTTTAAATATGCTAAAGTGCACTAAACAGGTTTCTACAGTATTCAAAGCAGCTATCACCATGATCTTTAGATATGTGAATGCCAGCCTGGAATAAATATGTTATTTGTTCTTACGATATCTTACTATATGTTGTTATAGGAATACAGTTCATCAGGGAACCAAAAATGTGAGATCTGGCTAAGACTTTTCCTTGCATCTTCCAGGGCTATGTGAGAAAGTATCTCAGACACTTTGGCAGGAAGGTCAACCAGTGCATCTACGCTCCCCAGAACTGGTCAGATCTAGCACAGACAAGTAAAAACAAGCTCTGAATTCATGCCTGAGCATGAACTTCTATTAAAGGGAGTTTTTCCCAATAAGTAACATATTACCAAATTAGAATTCAAGATGAATTCAAGWAACATATTACCATGCCTGAGTATGAACTTCTATTCAAGGGACTTTTTCCCAGTAAGTAACATATTACCAAATTAGAATTCAAGATGAACCTAAGGCCCATTAAGGAAATTTCCTAAGGATTAACACTTGTTTTACTGGAGGTCAGTGATAGAGCAGATTAAATACAAGATCTGCAAGTGGGCAGGAAGGCTGAGAGAATAGGCTTTTCCAATTCTAAAATAAAAGCAAAGATATTGTAAATAGGACTGAATAGTTACTATTTCACAGAAGCATTTTCAGAGCTTTTAAGTACTAGCATTATTTGCAGCCACAAACTCTATTTCAAGCAGCTTTTCAAAAGCCACAGCATCAAGTAAAATTTCCATCCTTCTTTCTGTGGCTTTAAGATGAATTGAAAATACAGGGGAAAAAAAAGTGCGACAAGCAGAGCAACAGCCATTTTTCTTGATTGGACAGAAAACATCACAAATTTCTGATTACCGCTGGCAAGCCACCACAAATACCTGTAATAAAGAGACATTAACTTGCTTTCTCAATACTTTACACTACAAATCCCATATGGCTTTTACAGGAGATCAGTAATTCCTGATAAATGCATCTCTGAAGGTAGCTAAACTGGATGTTTCAAAATGTCATCATTGCAATAAGTTTTCAACACGCCAAAATGTAAGTCCAAAACTGAAATGTCTTGAAATAAGGCCCCAAAGCCCCTTTGTTTTTGAATATGTTGCCTACATATTGAACTATAATCCACGTCTTATCTAAAACATAAAGATTTCCTTTTGCACTGGCATAATCTGGACTGTTAARAGGATTGTTAATATTTCTTTTTCTTCCTTTTTTTTCTACTGAGTAAAGCCTATAAAGTTCTGAAAATGCAGAGGTATCTATAGCTTTAAAAGGAATTACAGACACAGTTCAGCCCAAAGTGAACAAGTTGTAGGATTGGTGAATCTGCAAACTCACTGGAATAAAGAACAATTTGTGCAATTCATAAATATTTCACATCCCAATCTGATCAGGCCTTTGAATAATGCTGTAATATAATTCAAAAAATAGTCATACAAGACAAGTGGTAAATATTCCTACTTTTTTTTTTTTTTTTTTTAAAGGATTTTCAGAAAAGGTGTATTAGGAGAATATATGCCTACAAGATCTTCCTTTTCTTTTTTTCTTTTTCTTTTTTTTTGGCAGCAGGTATTTATTTCATTACAATTTCTACTGTAGGTCATTTTCCCTCACTTTCTAAATGGTAAGATTTTTGGAGAAACAGAATCACATGGAATGGCTGAGGTTGGAAGAGACCTTTGAAGATCAACTCAGATAGTTCAGAGATAGTTCAACTCCCCTGCTCAAGCAAGGTCACCTAAAGCACATTGCCCAGCACCCTGTCCAGACAGCTTTTGAGTCCCCAGAGAGGTTGTGGAGTCTCCATCTCTGGAAAACCTGTTCCAGTGCTCTATCATTCTCACAGTAAAGTGGTTTTTCCTTATATTCAGATGGAGCTTCCTCTGTCCTCTGTTTCAGTTTGTGCCTGTTGCCTCTTGTCCTATCACTGGGAACCACTGAAAAGAGTCTGGACCCATCCTCTCCAGACTCTCCCTTCAGATACTCATACACATTGATAAGATCCCCGTGCCTCAATCTTCTCATCCCCCAGCTAAACAGGCCCAGCTCTCGCAGCCTCCCCTCATAAGAGAGATGCTCCAGTCCCTTCATCATCTTTGTACCCCTCTGCTGGACTCTCTCTAGTACCTCCATGTCTCTCATGCATTGGAGAGCCCAGAACTGGACACAGTACTTGAGATATGGCTTTACCAGGGCTGAGCAGAGAGGGAGGGTTACCTCCCTCTACCTGCTGGCAATGCTCTTCCTAATGCAGCCCAGGATACTGTTGGTTTTCTTGACCACTAGGGCACACTGCTGGCTCATGGTCAACACGTCATCCACCAGCATTCCCAGGTCCTTCTCTACAATTCTGCTCTCCAGCAGGTCAGCCTCCAACTTGTCCTAGTGCATGGAGTTACTCCTCCCTAGGTGCAGGACTCTGCACTTGCCTTTGTTGAACTTCAGGAGATTCTTTTCTGCCCATCTCTCCAGCCTGTCTAGGTCTCTCTGAATGGCAGCACAGCCTTCTGGTGTATCTGCCACTCCTCCCAGTTTTGTATCATCAGCAAACTTTAATATGGTACAGATCTCAAAGTTCTCCTAAAGTAATTTTTCCTGGAAAGTAGAGGATAAAACAGAAAACACTAGGGGAGGTGGGAGGATTCAAAATTGTTGTTTCCTTACCAATGTCATTGTTTCCTGGCTTTATTCTTAAGATATTAGAAGAAAGAGAGTAAATGCTCTCTTTCATTTAGACTTAAGGTAATATTGTTTGTGTATTCATCTAAATTCCAGTTTGTAAGCCAACAGCATGTCAGACAAGCAACTTTTAGCTCAGCAGCAGTGTCAAAAGATACATCATGTTACAATTTTAAAGTGTTACAGAAAATAGTAGCAAAGTAAAGGTTCATCTCTTCAAGAGTTTCAGTTTTGTTTAGGTTAAGAAAATAATACTGGATAAGGTTAGTTATTCTCCCATTTGGTTTCTCTTACTTCCCTAATCTGGGTATCAGATTTTATGGATATGTAATAAAGACTTCATGCATTCCTTTAGTCTGTGTTTACATTTATCATGGCCTCCATAAGAACAAAAACAGCAACTATGAGGACCTTCCTGTAATACAATGAAAATTTATTCTGGTAGTGAAAGATACCAGCTGAAGCAAAGATTCAAATGTACAGGTTTTAAAATGATATGGAAATATTCTCTCACCCACTCTCAGACTGACAGCAAATTCTGACAGCAGACAATGGTTTAAATTTACAGTCCCAATAACCACTAATTCCCTGCAAGAATTCCGTCACAGGGAACCACACAAAGATATATGCAACTATATGTGGACTGTGCTTTCTCTTAATGCAATCAAAACACACTTAGAGTAGGCAAAGTGAAGCAATTTCAGACTCAATAGAATAGCATTCTTACTATGTACACTGTAATTAGTGCTGCAAGTAAACTATGAGGTCTTAATCCAATGCTTTTAATGAATTAGTACTATGGTGTTTATTTTAATCTTAATGTTTAATCTTAATCTCCTGAATTTAAACTTTGCACTCTGATAACTAAAAATCCCCCAAACCCATCCCATTTCAAAGATGGTTTATCCTGAATTAATGCAGACATACTCATAGCAAAACTAAATAATAACTATAGCTATAATAGTGTAATATAGAGCGCATAACTTAAAGCAGTAATTTAGTTTACGGTGGCAATTTCTACCCTGAATTCTGAAGAAAGATATTTTTTGCCCCATTTTCCTCATCTATTGAAAATAAGTGTGCTAACCTAAAAGAACACACTGAACAAGTTCATTATACACCAGGATCAAAAAGAAAGTATGATAAGAGAGACAGACACAGACACAAAGATGAAGAATGCCTAATTTAAATCTTCTGGAAAAAAAAAAGCACAAATGAGAAAGCAAGAAAAAAAACAACACAGAATGAAGACTTTTGTGCCAGACATTATGCTTCAAGGGCTCTGCATTGTTCTCTAAGGAAGATTACATCTTCMACTAAAATACTGGCAAACAAAGAATTTGATTAGAGCATCACTACTAAAATCCACATAACCAAAAATAAACATACTAAAACATCAGGCTTATCCTCACTTCATTTGAGTTGCAGCTCTGTAAATCCTGTGTAAATGCAGTGGAATTTGGCCCTCTGCATCATAATTTGGAGTATATTGGCTCTCTGTGGTATTAGCACACAGAGATGGCTAGCTGCAGCAAAGTAATCGGTGCTCCACGAAGACAAAAGCAGAAAGCAAACTAGCACAAATTTAGTAACATTCTCTTTGCTTGATGCTCCATTGTTCTTTGGCTTTCAGTGCCCATGTTTTTTCAAGGAGTGCTCCACATGAACGGACATAAGCATTTCCTCTCTCCACTCTCCCGGGTTTTGTCACAATGTAAAGGCAACAAAAGAGCAAAAAAGGCCAGTGAGTTAGACCGTAAAAATGGAATCTTCTGCTTGGGGACCATAAACATGTGCCTCAAAGTCATGTGCCTGACTAACACCATATAAGGCAACTAATTAAGATCTATGCTTAATCAAAGCTTTGCAAGATATATTTGCAGGTACAGACGAATATGTACATGCCGTATTAGGCAACTGAAATTTTAATTCAAAAATATTTGCTTATTGCACAATTTAATGAGCAAATACAGCAAAGTATTTTATGATGATTTTACTTTTACTAAACATATGTAAATCATAAAACAAAGGGYCACTATTAGAAGTAAAAATCCTTTTTCCCATCAAAGAATTGTCAGGGATTTACTGAAATCTTTGTCAGCTAAGTAACTAAATCCAGTTAAAAAACAGTATCATACTTGAGAATTCTTTGCTATAAAAGGTAGTTATTGTATCACAAATATGTAGACAACCAAATGTAAGCCTTAGGCAGGAGTTAAAGAAATGTCTCAAGCCAAGATATTCGTGCTTTCAACCCCACTCCTTTTCAACAACAGTCTACAAAATGCTGCATATATTTACGTATGAGTTAAGTAAACTCACAGGAAAGAAAAGTCAGGTTATCTAGAAGTTCTAGATCCACTGTCACATTGTCAAACACAATGCTCAGAGATAACCTTAAGTTATGCAGTGTTATGCAATTTAAACCAATCCAACTACTTCACTTAATATCAGTAAATTGACATGCCCTATTCATGCTGAACCTCACAAACAAAACCCACGTAGAAAATTCTAGACGAATCAAGCAAAGGCAAAATGTTTCTTAGAGCTCCTAATGATTTTTTTCAAAGTGGCTGTCTATCCTACACTAGGTTAGTCAAAAAAAAAATTATTCAAGTACTACCACACTTATAATAAATTAATAAATGCTTCATTCAAAAACCAGCTAATACATCTACCCTGTCCTCTCCTTGTATTCTGGCTATACAAGTAGTAAATACTTTGAAAATAAATAATCAATTTGGAGATTTATCTATTTACTATTTTGCAAATTCTTATTATAAAATACATTTTGAAGTTAATCCTAAAGAATCAGTAACTGAGCCTTATATTTGACAGACTTGACTATGAGCATCAGATAGCGCTCTACAACTTTTTGTTTTTCACTGCATGTACCCAGCCTTCACCCTAAAATAGCAACTCCCTATGGCAGAACTTACAAAGCAAAATACTATCTGTGGCCCACACAGTTTACAGTCTGAGAGGGATGGGCGGACAAGAAAACAATCCAAGAACTATTAATAATGTACTAACTCACCCCAACCAAAGAAGTACGTCTGAACCTAAAATGCTAGTAGAGTTTTGGTATAAAAAGCCCAATACAGACCTCTACTAGTCTACAGAATCTCTCCCAAAATGTGGCATCTTGATGTGAGAGCAGAAAGATTTTAAATTATCTCAGCAGTTAAGTTAGCAATGATAGGCTCCTCTCTCCATTAAGCAATATAGGGAGTCCAAGAAGATGAGTCTTCCACCTCCACTAATCTGAAAGATGTAACTGTAAGTCAGAGAGGCATATCTTACTTCAAAAACATGGATAATTTTCTACTACAATTTGTAGAAAAATCAGTGGAGAAACATAAGAGTATGATATTGGTTCTGAGAAATCCACTGTTAATTATTTGACTTCGCCAGATACTTTTCCTTTATCAGCTACTGTCCACAACAGACAAGTGCTGCAGACCACAGTCAGGCATTCTCAAGTAACATACAGAGACTACGTATTTCCACTGTGGGTTAATCTAGTTAATCACCACTTGTCAACCACTGCCACAGTAGCTTCTTATTGGGAAGGGGAGAAGCCACCTGCTTGTTTTTCTTTTAAATCTCTATGCATAATTCTACTTTAATCTCACTGCCATAAAATATCAGCAGTTTTGACAAGATCCACAGGCATTACACATTTAAGGGCAGAATTTTCAGCACTTAAAAGTGACCCAGCTGTTCTGGGAATATCAATATAGGCTTAAACACCTTTTTTACTGAGGGCAGAGCTTAAGCTACTACCCTTCCAGCCCGTTTTGGCACCTTTTGAAACTAGTGGCCTAATTTTGTATACTGTAAAAGGCTATCACATCTGAAGCAGTCTTTACTTAATTAACTATTAACCTTTGGCTTGAACAGATCAGACTTCTCCAGAGCTGACTGACACCAAGGCCTGTCACAGAAAGAACAGCTTTGAAAACCACAGGACTAGATATTCAGGACTAGATAAGACCAAAGACAGATTCTAGTTAAGTCAGAGACTTCTCCAACCCTCTACTGTTTTCCTTTGCCTCTCCCTCCTCTGCAAAATCTCACTGGAAAGGACTGTGATATAAACTGACTAGAAACACAAATCATTAATTTTAATTAAGAAAACAATTGCTACTTCTTTCTCAATTTTTTTTGAGCAAATAAATAATAAGACATTATGAAGCAGCAGCATTGGACAACATGTAACATATCAAATGAAAAAAGTAATATTCAACCCTAGCATTCCACAAACATTGGAATTAGAAGTAATTACAACTATATTTGGAGCTTGCCAGATCACTGATTCTTTAGAGGTGCATCTATACTTCAAATAAGGAGAAGAAGCCAGTGTTTCTATCTTTCCAGCTGTATAAACCTTACTTGTGGGTGGCTCTATGTGGGTGCTGAAATAAGAGGAAGTAAAAAGAAAAGTTACATGTTGCAGATTGCAGCTGAGAATCATTAATACTTTTTTTTTCCGTTTTGTAAATTCATTGCATTTATTACTTGAATGGTGAAGCACTTTAATTATGGACAACATCAACAAATACCTCAACAAACGGTACGCCTGCCAACTGCTTTGTTGAATTTGGGCCTACAAACTGATTACCAACATCCTGTGTTTAAAAAGCTGACCTTTGACTTTTGAAAGGGTTCTGATTTTAGAAAGTACAAATTGCTGATCTGATTTGTTCAAGCCTGAAGATAAATATCTAAGTTGATCAAACCACCACCTGGTTTGAAAATGAGTGCCTATTGCTGAAGAGTTGTACTAACTTGACAACTCTAAAGCGTTATGTCTTATTAAYAGAACAAATACATTATGAGCAGCAAGAGCAGCACTTCCATACCAATTATTTTCAAACCAGCTCCGTAAGGAAATTCCCCAGGCCTCAGGCTATACCTGTCTCCCTACAGGCATTCACATTCATTGTGTGATACTTCCACTGGGAYCTCTAGCTCTAGTTCCTGGAGCTGGACAATAAGTAGGCTGAGGAGGAGGGAGGAGAAAGAATGTTAAAGGCACGAAATGAGGATGATAAGGTAGAAAGCATCTACAAGAGTCCAAATAATTAACACATTAATGACAGACAAAAAAAGATGCTTCATCTTTATCAGTGGCATGGTGTATTTGCCTATTCAGTTGTTCAGATCAAATGTTGACTCATTTAATCTACTTAGCAGAATGCACCAAGACAGCTAAAGCTATCACTGTCAATCACCTGCATCAACCTCTTTCTGTAAATAACAGAAGCTCCAAGGCAAATGGCAGCCTGAGACACCGCAGTTTGCAGTGCTGTTTATCAGAACRGACTGGCACTAATTTTAGCCTCCTTTAACACACCAGCATGTGAAATGCAGCAGCTCCTCTGTTTCACATCCAGGTACTCCTGCTGCAGGAGAAGGCTAGAGGAGACAGGAAGGGAGGTAACTGCATCAGCCACCCCTGTTTAATTTCTGCCATTTGAATGAGCACTTAACGGTAACAGGGAAAGAAGCAAGCAAATCTTAACAACCTTCTGATATGTATCTTTGAAAAAAAAAAAATAAATCAATTACCAAGGCCTTGTTTTCTTATTTTATCTTTTCCTCCTGCATAGATAAAGACCTATTGCAATATTATTTTATTTCCTGCCATGTCTGCCTCCTTTGATCTTCTACAAGCAAAGACAAGAGCTGTAGGCTGGGCYGACAGAACACCAACCTCTTTCTTCTGGTACAGATGCTGTTTTGAAGCCTCTATGGGATGCTAGCACTAACATAAGATCCCTCACTTATTAGTTTCAAGAAACAACAGTGTTCTGAAGAAAGGCAGCATTTGTTTAAACATGCAATGAAGATAAAAAAAAATTGTAGGAACAGATTTTTAAAAAATATTTCTGACATTTCACATCTTAAATGTGCTGAGTATCTCCCATAACATGTTACTGTTTAACTCCTGTGGATAAAAATAGTCCAATAGGACCAACAAACAAATCTATTCTGTTCTCACAGGTGGCTTATGCAAAGTTGCTTTGAAGGTCACCTAAAAGGTTAAGCTCAAAACTGATTCTTCCAACTGAAAAAACCCCAAAAGTTGGCAAATCTAGGCAGGTAATTAATATGGAAAAACAGTATGCAATGTCTCTATGTAAATTCAAAGTTAATCATAAATAGCCTTCTCTGCTAATTCTGGAATCAATCCTTTCCCACCCATGTGAAAAAAATGCCTTTAGTAAATATCTCTCTAATGTGCTCCACAAGGTCAAAACACTCAGGCAAACAGGAAAAAAAAAAAAAAAAAGGTAATTGGGATGATGCCTATGCTAACAAAATCCACCCCTGGACTGTGGGAGGGGAATCCATTCCACCCTCAAAGTGGTGGCAAGATCCTCCTCTTTTCTTGTTTCTGATAAGGCAGCAGTATATCTGAGCCACTGAAATTTATACACTTATTTGATAGCACCATTCAGAAACTTGGTTACAAATGAGAATTCAGTAAAATGCACAGTACAATATTAACTCCAGAGAGAACCCAGTTGACTGTCCAAGCTAATCCCAATGGGTTAATAAGGTGACCTGTAAGATATCCATGTGATTCAAACTGTAGATGACTAGGGTATTAAAAAATTAATTGTGAAACACCCAGGAAAATTCAAGAAGCCACTGCACAATAAATTAAACGGAGATACAGTGGCTTGAAATCCTGGCCAGCTTGGCAATTACATTACTCATTAGCCTCTGAGTGGCTCCAAAAGAGTTTAAAATCTAACCTGGAGACTGAAATGTCCATCTGTCAASATTTACCTTCATACACTTTATGAAGACATAAAGCTCCTATACTCGCTACAGTTTTCATTTTAATTACTTTGTGCATAGTCTATTCAATTTAAAAAAAATGTAAATTGGCACTTTTTAATGTCTATTAACCCTTTAAATTGTTACAAGAGGTGGGGCAACCTTCTGAATTTTTCTTTTATTTGCATAGTTTTAGACGCAAAATTCCCAATGCAGATCTCTCTATTTGCTGCTTAGAATGATAGAACRTTATCCTCTAACAAGCTCTCAAAGAGGGCACACTGCAGCAAACTTGAAAGCATTAGGCATGTGGATGTACTAGCAAGGAAGAAGAGAAGACTGAGCTTCTGGCATGCTTGCTCAACTCAAACGAGACAGCCTCTTTTAAGAACACAGCAGTTCTAACAAATACTATTCTTCCCTTAAAGGAAAAGAAAAAGGTTCTCCATCATAATAGCACGTTTTAGCTGATTTCTGTAAGTTCGATTTCTAACTAAGCTGCTATACACAACATAATTGCCTGGAGAATTCCCAATCCTACAGATGGCTAGTTACCAGCAATTTTACTGCCCCATTAATGACTTCGGATGTGAGTCAGCAAAGACCATGTGAGCCCCAACTGTTAGCAGCACGAACAGAACTCTGTTCCAACAAGGGAAAATAAAATGTTTTAGAATATCTGACCTATTCCTTGTGGCTCAATTAATAATAATGATTTTTTAGAGCTCCTATTATATTTCTAAACCAAACATATGATGCTACTTGAAACATGCATCATAATACGACTCTGAAACCATTTCTGATTACAGAAAAAAAAAATTAAAACTAATAACCACACAGAGAAATATAYCTGCCTTTCAGTGCTTTTTCCTAAAACAGCACAGACTAATGAAAATCAGATATTAAGGTAAAATGCTGTAATGGCCAAACTTTGATTTTATCCTGGTGTAGGGGGGCGTAAAAAAAAAAACTAGAATGTATTTATTTGCCTTTAGTATTTATTTGTTTACGTCTAATTTTGAAGTGCACAGTCTTACACTATTCATCTTAAAGCACACCAACTATTCCTGATACCAATCAAACAGAAAAGATCTTGTTGGAGAAACAAGACAGCATAACAACAGATCTGTACTGAGTAGTATTTACTATATTATTTCATCTGCATCATCCACAATCCAGATAACACACACAGAAGAAAAGAGGTTAAAAACAGGCTTTGCATCAAGCCTTTATTACAATGCCTTTTTGAGYTGTATTAATTTACTGCTATCATTCATTGTGTTATTTGTTGTTTCAYAGATGTCACTTCCTGCATAACTTTTCAATTGCACAAAAAATTTACAGCTCAGTTGAATCACATGTCACTGGAGCTGATACTCATGTTCTCATACCAATTACCACTATTACAGCTTTTGTAACRCTGCAGATCACATGCTGCCACATGCATTTCAAAACAGAGGAGGAGACAATGCTGACAATTGTTGCTAAGTGTGTATTTTTTTTAATGAAGAAACTAGTAAAACTGGCAGGCATAGTTTCTCAACCCCAGTTTGCCGGCAGACCTGAAAAGCTATAGTATGAATCCTTTGATGTTCAAAATTTTAGAAAACTCATGTTGTATTTGATTTGAGGAAAAAAATCAGCCTCCTTATTCAAGGAAGAAAGCAGAATATGTTACAACCTGTGCACAAAATACCAGATCTTAAAATGAACACAGCAAATCTCAAAACTTTTATGAAGAGAATTAGATAAATTTTCGTAACTTGAAACAATGTGGAAAAAATACAGGAATGCATTATACAGTCATGAATATACATTTTTATTCTAGAAAGATCATCTCTTCTATAAAAGAAACATTTGCAAAGAAAATCTAAGAAATCATAAAAATTAGTAATGAAGGAGAAGATTAAAAGAAAATAAAAAGCAAATAATTCAGAAAATTAAATACTAGATAWTTTGTGTAAATACTAAGAACACTATCATAATTCTTTGTATATAGAGTCTTTTATAGAGCTTTAAAAAAATAATTTTCCACACATGTTGTATGATTTGTGTATTGGAATTGCTGACCTGTATAAAGACAGYATCTAAAAACACACAGGTTGCAGGAAATATAAATTAGATTGAAGGATATTATTATAACTCAGGTTGGAAAGAAGAGCAAAAAACTATGGTGCTTTTAGTTGTCAGCTCTGGTATTTCCTTCAAAATAAACTAAAAAAGCAAAACAAAACAAAACAAACACTCATGAAATCATCAACTCAGTTCCAAGTATTAAGATAAGGTAAGGAAAACACCCCTACAAATGAATTTAAATTTTGAAAAAAGTTAAACTTTTTGAAGTAACATTTGGAAAGTTTYATTGATTAATATACAAAATTATGTGAAGAGGAGGCATCCACAGCATTTTGTTGTAAATATATATGCATGTACACCAACCTTTGATATAAAAATCATTTTTCTACTTTGAAATCTATTCTATATAAAAATAAATCTTCTAAATTAGCAGAATTTTTCTTCTCAAAATGGAAGTCGATTCTTTCTTGTTTAAAGTAACATTCCYGGCAAAACTCAAAACCATGTATTTCAAATTTCAGGAAAAACTTGAGGCACTACACACAGTGTTTTCCCAATAATACTTCACATTTTATTTTTAGTTTGTTTAGGAATGGTGCTATCTTTTTCCTGAAAAAAGGCGAAACTGTACACTAAAGCAAGAAAGAAATGTATTAGCAAAACCATTTTTTTTCTAAGGTCAGAATGTCTAGAAACATGGATTTAACACTGAAAAATCAGCAACTCCTGCCTTTGATAACAGGTTTAGTAAAACAACTTGTGTTATTTAAGTGCACTTTTTCATACTATCTGCTCTTTTACTCCAATGATGAAATTCTGTCAGAAATCTTGTTCAGAAGGTCATAGATAGGCATCCAACACTAAGCTTGTAATAGAAATATTTTATTATCTTTAGAATGTAATCACTGTATTAATTTCTACGCATATATGATGTTTATGTACAATACAGAGTATTACAGGAAACTGAGGTAAAACATCCTATTGGGCTGCACAATCGTAGATATGGTAAAGGAACAGTCCTACAAAAAGTGATGAAGGCAGAAGGAGGCCTAGAGCGCAGGATTCATCTATACAAAGCTGTCTTTGATGATGAGCATTTGTCTAGCTTGTGGGAGATGTAAAGATATGGACAAATTCTAGAAGGAGATCAAAAATTGAGGCTTATCCTATAAAAGTACACAGTATCATTCAAGCTCTGTTAGACTTAGATTTGATTCCTGTCAGTTTACCTTTTACTCTTATAAGCTGCTTGATGCACATGACAATCCAATGGTTTCTTTAAAAGCTAGAAATCCCTTCTTTGAAYCTCCAAGTGAAATAAATCAGCTGTCAAGCTTCATGTACTCTGTTTTTTCCTAAATAGTTTTATATGCCTGTTTAATGTCGAAACAATAAAATGTCTTATCTTTTCTATATTTAGGTTAAAATAAAATGAAAGTCCTGGTTGTCCTGAATCACCTCATTTTAAATTTTAAATCCTTATGTCTTTAAAAAATAGTTACTGACYGAATCCAAGAATAACATGCAACTTTAAGATACTGTAGATTTAGTTTAAATGCATAAAATATGCAAAAGATAAATCTACCAGACAAGAAATAATACGCAGAATGYCAGAGAGTATATGCACATATGACTCATTTGTAATATGTAATTATTCAGCAATAAATCATAGAGCATAGCAAAAAAGTGCTGCATTCAATACATTAGAATATAGTATTTTATGGCCCTGCACAAGAATGCATTTGGACATTTTAAAAGTTTTAAAATTTATAGAGGAATAAAATTTCACATACAAACACTGTCCTCCGGGACAGGATATCCCTATTATACTTCTGCACCAACTTTCGAATATATAATGGCATCATTATGTGCTGCTATTTGAGAAACCAGCCTGTATGAGATACGTTAACTATCCACTGCAGATGTTAACTAGAAATATCATGTTGACAATTTCCAAAATGTAATCTTACTAATAAACTGAGCAAATGAATGTTTAAAAAAAATCATTCAAAGACACTGACAGTTCAGGAGTTGTACAGGGGCACTGTCCTGCAAGGCTTTGAATTGTTCTACTTCAGTGGCATCAGTTTCTAAACATTAATCCTTTCACCCGCCAATTAGTAAAAATATACAAACTCTTACATGTAAGCAGAGTTATGACTGGCATATTCTCCAAGAGTTTTTAAAACATTTAACTAACGTTTTAAACACTAATGTTTCTAGTTAATGATTTCATTAAGGATAAAAACATCATTAGCTGATTAAACATTTGACTTCATTAAAAAAAACTAAGGAACCAAGAATCAGTATCTTCTCATCTAAAAACTATTTTATTCTGGTTCTTTGTTGCTTATTAGGAGAAACTCCCAAAAGGCATTTTTAAAGTTCTGCCAGGTATCAGTTGGCTCTTAGTTCCCTATTTGTTTGCTAATACACACAAAGAAGTTTCACTTCAAATAACATGACTTGCACTTAAGTTAGCAAACCCATACTTACTATAGAACACTATTAAATTAATGCCACTATGTCAACTGGTCTTACTTAACAATCATTACTATGCAAGTATACTTTCCTAAGTGCTGCCATGACACTAAGCACCAATTTTGCAATAGCTGTAACGCTACACATTTTCAGTTTGGCAAAGGAGCTGCAGTTTGAAAAGAGAAAATAMCTCATGCTTCCCAGCTTAGACTGGATGTCACAGCTAGTAAGTTGGGCAACTGGCTACCATTTTTGATCATAATTGAATCTTTAACTGTTATTCTGAAGTAATTGAAAAAAAAAATCTAAATCCTTTTTCCTTTTGTGCTAATACAACAAGCTTGATACACCTGAAGTTTTATGTCTGAATAGAAACAGCTCAATGTTTTCATCCCCCCTTTGTATATCTTTGTAATTCTTTTTCATAAGTATAAAATCCATACTTCTTTAAAAAAGAAAAAAACTTGGGAAAAAAGCATACCTACAAAATGAGGAAAGTTTTAAGGACTTAGGGATAAAAATAACAAAGGAATCACGTGTCAGAACACAGCATAATAGTCTCTAACTTTTCAGCATCTGGCTTCAGATCAGTACATCTTCAAACTACAAATGCAAGCTAATATACAACAGGAGGCAAATGGCTTCCTTTATCATGGAGGTAAAATATGGCAAGCTGAGATCCAATAAAGCTTTCATCATAGGAACATATCTAAAACATCATCTCTCAGGGATTTATACTCATCACTGGCAGCTTGGAAGGAGGAAAAAGGCTGGTTCCTCTTTTCCTGCCCTCCCTCATCCCCCTAAACAAGCTTAATGGAAGACAGTGACCCAGAACATTTCCAGCCATACCCRAGGACAGCTTCCTAACTACCACATTGTATATAAAATGAGGATTAGGCAATGACCACCTTGGCTGTGGAAGAAAGCAGCTTAGACCTTTTGTTCAATGATTAAGTAATTCAACCACAAGCACGCAAATACTGAAGGGAGAGGAGACTTAAAATGGTTTACACAAGAGAGAAACTTGGAAAAGCCCAAATCCTGTTTCCTCTCTGCATTATGAAGTTTTTTTTTTTTTTTTTTAAATATTAGTCCTACGTATTTCACATCCTCTATACTGTCAAATTAGTTATTTCTGGAAGCAACTACTGTTTAACAAACACTTTCTTACTCCTAGATATTTTGGGAAAGACATGTGAGCTATATGGTATCAGACATCCTCAGTCTGAAGATAGGTGAGAATCTAGGTCTCTCATAAGAGCGAGCTAAAACGTTCCCACTGTTGTACTACTGCCTGAAAGCATCACCGCAACTGCYTCCTCTTGTGGCAATGTTTTAGAATAAAAACTAGCAAAATTTCTGAATTTTGTGAGGCACATAACCACAGAACAGAGCAAGATATACTCAGGATATGCTTTCACGATTACGCCTGCTGGAGACAGAATATTTTGAGGATATTAGACCAGAGCAATGCTGAAGACATGCTGAGCTGTTCCGTTCTGGAAATGCAGAAGTTCTGAGTGTGCACACAAACAGAACATTAAAAAGCCAGTGAATTTTACTGGCCAAAATTCAAACAACTATATACTTAGGAATGCACAAGTTGTAAAGAAAATATTCCTGTTTTTAGACTCTTAAATATTTCCTGTATCTTACTTAAGGTGTTTTTGTTTCTTTGTTTTTTGTTATTTCACAGGAACCTTGCATCACAAAGAAGACTGGCTGCAACTCAAAAAACAGAAGCCTCACAGTTGATTCAACAGAATTCTAAACTACCACAAACTGAGCTAAGTCATGAAGACACAACATTTCACTGTGTATTTTTAAAATTGCGTGTGGTCTTTGCTTATTAGAAGTTTTTAGTATTTGTTATATGTCCCCATTAAAGCTGAAACAGTTAACTGCCCATTTATAATAACCTTAACAAATATATAAGAAACAACATAAAACATTACTGCAAGGAGAGCACAGCAGGTACTCACCAATGTTTATTTCATCATCAGTTTCAGCATCTCCAATGCACTCAAACTGGAAATCTTGTAAAGACTGTGAGAATTTTTGCACTGCCATGGATAAATCTAATATTCAAGAAAAAAAAAAACAAAAATAAATCAGAATTACTTCATCACCATTTCAACTAGGAGCAAGGCTTGATGTGTTCTGTTTCTTCTGATTCAAGAATGTCGAAGTAAGCCAAACTTCATACCATGTAACTTGAATACAATTGTACACACGTGCCAACAAACATAATTCATAATTACAAAACTTCAACGTAACCACATAAAAGTCTTCTTTTCTTCATTAAGAATAATAATGACCAATGAATGTGAAAATGAATGAATTCAGYCAAGACTTAAAAATCCTATCCGTCTAGATACAGCCCAGAAAATCCGCAATAATTCTCTACATCCTTCAGAAAGTACCTATACTATCTCTTTGGAAGCTAGGGGGAAAAAAAAGTAATTAAGATTCCAATATMTGCTAAAAGTACTCAAAAGACGCAGTAAGGATAAGAAATTAACAGGAGCCTGGCCATAAACTCTGTCCCAAAAGCATCACCTATCTTTCCCCAATGTTGTGTTCTTTTAAAGGTACAGATATTAGGGGGTACAACATCATCCTCATATCATTTAGGGGCACAACAGTATCCTCAGGTAATGTAAGGCTATTTTTTTTTCCTGTTGGGAATAAATCATAGTACAGAAATACATAGCATGTGCTAAGTCCTAAAACAAGACTAAGGAAAAATACCATTTAAATTTGAAAAATCTTCAACAATAAGGATCATTCTACTATCCTAAATGAAATAAGGTCTATCCTAAAGGAAATAGGGGGTCATTTCAGACACTTTCAAATAACAACGCACATAACAAGATGACTGAAAGCTTTATTATTATTATTATTATTATTATTACTATTATTATTATTTGATGATAACAACTATCCAGCAACGGAAACCCTCCTAGGGTTGCTGTGCCCAAGTTGCTGTGCCCTTTGATTCGCTCAGCACCTGCTGTCTTCGTACTGGCCTCTCAAGTGAGTCAAAAACTCCTACCTGTCTCGGTCTCCTATTAATCATTCTTACATGCAGCTACAGAGCACATCAGGCCAAAAAGAGAACAAACATCCTTTAGAAAATACAGATGTGAACAGTCTTTTTTCATATATTAYTAAGGAATTCCATGTGTTTATCTGATAAGTAGCTATAACATAAAGAAATGGGTAAAAAAAAAATCTGTAGCTTTCTGATAGGCATCATTAAAAAAAGAAGGAATTCTCCCCCACTCCAAGGAAAGGAGTCTTCTCCGCTACAGCTTACAGGCCACTGCAGCTTTGAATCTTTAAGTTTCATACAAGGTTTAAAAAACTAAAATTACTACAGACACTATTAAATGTCTGTTCAAGTTAATTTTAAATTTGAAAAAAAAAAAATCCTCTAAATCAAGTAATGAGCCCTGTCAATAAAAATTGTTTAGAAAATATTTACAGTATTGAAAAGTSAAAAAATACCAAAGAAATGTCCTCCATCTTTTCTTTTTAAAGCACATGTCAACTCTATTTTTGATGATTTATTCATTTTTATATACTAAGCAAAATATTAATTTTTGTATTTTCTTTAGATGAACACAAGTCACTACCACGAAGCTTTCYTACATCTGCAGTCAGATAATTTTCTATATAAACTCTGTTTTTATCCATGACAGATATTGTTGTTCTTAGTATACTGACACTTGTAGTGGAGWTACAGTTATCCAACAGATTCAAACCACCAGGTGAACCTGTCTGATAACTATAATGCCATTACAGTACATTCCTGACCTCTCAAGAATTTTAYCATTATCAGAATATACTACACTTTYATTAAAAGACACAGAATAATTCACACACCTGTGAATTTTTACTGAACATTTCCTACTCCAAAACACATGAAAATTGTATTATTAAATGTATTAACAAATTAGAAGCTAAACACRGAAAGTTTGTCCTATAGTCTATAATAGTAGAATGATTTTTTTTTTTACAAGGAGGTGAAACACTGTTTTATGTCAATGTAATATTTTTGATATGTAAGTAATTAACTGTCCTACACTTTGTTTGAAAGACTTACACTTTAATTTGCATTTGCAGCACGATGCTTTATGTTTAAGTGGCAGAAACAGTTTTATTGTTGGCTCTTCCAGCAAGCTACTACAGAGAGTCCTAAACCCTTTTATAAAATTGTTGCACACCAATTGGGCCAAAAGGAATTACATGGCTTCAATGTGCTTCAATGAAAAACATACTGGAATGTAAGCACTACTGAAATRTAAAAATTATCTATCACTAACAGGAGTTCAGATTTACTATTTCCCCTGAACTGAGGACAATCTAGCAAGGTCCACGAGGACCAGTATGTCTGTGAATACGAGAGGAAATGAGGGAGCAGGGGCTCTCCCCTATCACTGTGCCTCGTGTGCAGAGCTCATGGGAACAGATGTCAAGGAACAGGAAAATGAATGATAAAAAAAAAAAAGTGGAGTTGCTATTTTATATCCTGGGTTAGTCATACACAGATGCTGTTATCTCTTTCACTATGTTAATGCACCAGAGTGTTAACACTTGTATATTTTCAACCTAAAAGAGATGTATATCTTCATCCTAACTTAGAAATGCTGGGTCTGAAGAATGTAATTAAAAGTACAGAACTTATTACATTATAAAATTATATAAAATGATCCATTTGGAGATTTCTGACACTGTAAGACCTATTCTAACAGCTTTGAAATRTTAGATTTCATATTAAGGTTAAAGCTGTTCAGTGTTGCTCAAAAAGTCTCAATGATAACAGTAATGTTGCACGCACATTCTGCAGGCACTTAGAAACACTAACCTTTCTGGGTGCCAGAAAAAAAAAAATAAAAAAACACCTTGATATTTCAATTGCCAGAGAAGGGAATTTCTAATGGGCTATTTCACCTTCTGTTAACATTGGGKTTTTTTCTGTTTTTTTCTAATAGTATTCACTTGCACCCTATGTTTCCTGTTTTCTCCAATTCCAAAGCGGGAGTTAGTTCCGGTTAGTTGGGCATACAGTCAAGAGTAACAGTTGACAGTTTTTATAGCTAGTGGAGGGAGATAACTGAGATAGAGCTGCAAATTTTAATAAGGAATGAATCAAGCCAATAAGCTAGGAGGAATTTTTTTGTAGATTTTGACAGAAGCAAACTGTGTTCTCATCGTCTTCGAACTTATTGACAGAAACATACTACAATATGTTGAGCAACCACAAAAGGATACCTGCAGAAAGTAATACAATACTAGTATTGAATACGCATAAATATTATAACAAATATCAGTATCAGAATGCTATTAAAAGAATAGTAAAAGTCATTTTTTAAAGATTCAGTTCATTTCAAACTGCTAAAAAGGAGGATTGAAATAGAATTGTATAATACCAATTTATTTTAGGCTTCAGACAAGACCTGCTGGATGAAAAACACTAAGATGATGCACTCCCTTTATATTACTAGAATTGTTCTCTGACATTCTTGTCCTAGAATAGTTAAATAGATCATAAAACAAACTCTTACATCGAGCTTTGGGGAGGGGACAATACATTGCAACAGAGTAATGAAGCGAAGAATGCTATTACCTGAAAGACCTATTACTTGAAAATTGGAGTATGTTAGCTTTGGCACAGCCGTTCACAATAAGGATCAAGTTCCACAGACAAGGAAACTTGAAATTTTAGAAAGTTAGTAAGCACAAACAATCATGGCTCCCCCCCCCGTGGGACAGGAAGACACTTTATTTTTACCAGTCTGCCCCCTGGAAGAAGAGAAGAAAGCCCACATCATCTACACAGGAGCCAAACAAGCTCTAAAACCACATGCTTGATAAACATACAAGGGGCCAATATCCCTATCGCTGCAGCAGCGCACAGGAGCTACTCTCAGCAAATATATCAGAGCAAAAGTCTCCCCACCTGTTTTACCCGAAAGGATGACGTCTTCAGCAAATGGAGTTCCAGTAACCAACATTTTTCCTGACTGATGTCAATCACCATCATAAATGTGGTCTCATTCCTTAGGTTAATAAAGAAAAACTGCAGTTGAAACCTAGCAAGAAGACTAAGCTCGGCCCAACTAACTCCTAGGCACAAGCGGGAGCATAATAAACTGCTCTTCAAACAATAGGTGCTCCGGTTACAACTGCAACCGATGTATCTGGCGATCTRAAACAAAGCTAACTATTACTATTTGGCTTCAAAAATAGCAGAGGCAGAGGGCTGGTGGCTGATCTGAGAGGACAGTAGAGGCAGTTCATCAGTCAGCTGAATCTGGGGACAGTCAAAGGCTAACGGAGACCAAGTACGGTCACCTCTGGTGTTTCAAACCTCTGGACTGCTTGTTTCTGCTACCAGGTACGACTAACCACGCACTATGGTCTTATGCTTTATGAGTCACCTCATTTGGTCATACACTGAAATACAAGCTTATTGAAACACAAGCTACCCAAACCCAACAACCCAACCCACTAAGTAGCTGCAATACACAGAAATGAAACACAGCAGGAACTGAATGATATTGCTAGAGCACTTCATAAAATGACACGCTAAAATGCAGATAACCATCTATTTCATTGACTTTTACTCCTTCTCAATACCTGAAAGTGGTCCACTAATATTTTTTTAACTGCATTAAAAATAAATTTATTTTCATGATTTATTTCACAGACAGCTTCTATTCCATAAACAATTTTCTGCCTAAGTTACATAAACACTTAAAAATGTAGATTTAATAGAGATGCTGTTACTGTAAAACAGCAGCTATGATGATCATGATTTGCAGCACTATTACTATACAAAGAGACAGAAGCAAGGAAATGCTTAAAAAATGTATACAAGTAGTATACAGAAAAAGGGAGGAGGAGGGAGGGACAARGCTTTCAGTATTGCAAATACAAATCTTTAAAACATTATTTATCCAAGAAAATACTCATGAGGCACATACCTCCTTAAATAATGTATGATATATTATATGCTTCTTTACTGTGAAGATGAACTAGGAATTACCTTGGTTTTGTTATTTTATATAAAAAAAAACTTCAGGGAGGCAAGCTATATCGACAGCCAGAAACAAGCTGGAGGAACAAGAATGCCCCACTGAGAAGCGCTGAACTTCAACAGCTTCTGTGTTTGCTACAGTCAATTTGACTGTAACTAGAACACGCCACAGTGGGACATCTTTTTCTACATCACAGTCTGTAAACACAGCAGCTGGCAAAATGGCTTTATTTAGGAAATACGAATGATTAAACAACTAGAAGTGCTGATCATACAAGATTGTGCACATCACCATTATACTTCAAATGTGTTCCTGTCTTTAGGGCTTTTTCATTAAAAATCCCAGTTTCACAGTTGATCTTAACTCAGCCAATACTACTAAAATGCATTTTCTTCACAGTTTTCTCCTCTTTCCATTCTTCATCACTCATTACCGTGTTGCTTAAAAAAAAAAAAAAAAAAAAAAAAAAAGAGGGGGTAGGAGGGAATTAACTATCATAGGTAGCTAACTACTACTCACAGAAAATCTTCAATCACTTCCATGACCTAGGCTATAGCGTGTCAGCCTAAATAAGCGGACATGTAAAGGGCTTACAATTTTTCCCCCAAAGCAACACTGAGCATGGGGATGTGGGCATATATCTCAAAAGAACAATTCAATCCTTCAATTGTATGTTAAAGGAATTCTAGGTTTTACTATCAGAACAGGTAACCCCAGCTTAATAAGATATCATCATCATAACACACAAGGGCAGGATCACATCAATGAAACATTAAAGCAATATAAAGAAATATAAAATGCATGTTAATGTTCTTTTTAAACACAAACATACACACACACAAACAAAATCTYTATAACCGACTGAAATAACTTCTGTGATCTTCAGTTTTAAGTGGCTTCCAACACTAGAGTCTTTCCCACTGCAGATGGTTCGCATCCAATATCACTGCACAGAATATTGTCCATGGTATTTCTATTTTTAGAAGTTATTCTTTATTTCTTAGCTGAATTAATCTGTGGATCAAAATAACTTTTCTGATTGTCATTCACAAAAAAGAAAAAAAGAAAAAAGAAAAAAGGGGGGGGGGGAAGCACACCGCTCTCCTCTTATGAGCTACAGCATTTTCCCAAATTGCTRCAGAAGAATTTCACACGGAAGAGGAGCAGCGCCTGCATGCTGCAGGGGCAGAGGGAACGGCTGGTCACTTGCCCTAACGCCTTCTAAAGAAGCTACAAGAAAAGACCACGCTATGATCCAGAATAACGTGGCCAGTGCCAAGGACTGTATGGCACAAGGGCCATTACTCTGTACCGTCAGTCTCTCCTTGCTGCTATCAATGAGCTCTTTATCCCTCSCTACTTGATAGCTTCCCTGGTCCACATTCCTTGCCAGCTTGCAATTCATGGAGCAATAGCACAGAACTAAAATAAACAACCCCTCACCCCCAGCAATCCCACGCRACTTTTCCACCTCGATGTTTTGCTCTCGATTCCAGGGAAGTTGATTTCTTTCTCATAACCTCCAGGGAAAGGACATCATAGAACATGTCAACACGTATTCCATGCATTACTGTATCCCTCTGGGGTTAAATAAAACACTATAGCAGTCTGAAATTCTTCAGTGTCATTTGCTTAGCCATGAATGTTTCCATGAGAAAAGCACACATATTAATTTCTCATTCTCATACGCATATAGAAGTCCCAGTCATCAAACATAACAGGATCCCACTTACTTAATGTTGTGATGCACGAGCTATTAAAATTATGTATTTTGTACAAAATTCACAGATATTCATTCTAACACTTAAGTCTTAACTTCCTTTTCTTAAGCTACTTTGGATAATCCTCACATTTTTCTATGGTTAAGCACTGGATCCTACATACTCTTGAAGCATACGCCCTAGAAAGAAACAAAGAAGTTTGATGACAGCTTTTTTTTAGGCCACTTTTGCATTTTACTCAAAACTTGCTGCCTTAATAAAATCATTCTAAAACTCCCCAAAAGTTTGACTGTTTAACCACATAATGCAATGCAGCAAAAAGACAAAATCTATAATATTTCATCCCTCGTCATTATTCCTCTCCTCACCCCATCTCAAGTAGTYTGTGGATGTGGCAATCTAATTTTAYTCTCATTCTCTTTATTCTCTTACATGAAAAGTATTTTAGTTTAGTATGCTAAAATGTAAAGTGTATACAATGACCAGCTCATTCTGAAATGCACGGTGATAAATATGTGAAAGAATGAAGATGTAACCAACAATATTTGCTTACACTGATCTTGTACTGTATGCTATGCACTGTAGCCACCAATCTGGAGGACACCATACAATATTTACCACAAATCTGCTACTTATGCTATTTATGGCATCATATAGCAAAAGCTGCAAAGTTACATTTAAGTGGTATAATTTTGTTTTGCTTCAGCAAGCCCACATTCTTCTGTTTTATTTCTCATTACCTCATTGCTGCAAAATCCTTTCTTTCC
Source organism: Rhea americana (assembly GCF_003343005.1). Classification (NCBI taxonomy): domain Eukaryota; kingdom Metazoa; phylum Chordata; class Aves; order Rheiformes; family Rheidae; genus Rhea; species Rhea americana. Next base: position 2,354,138 of record NW_028186412.1, on the reverse strand, counting down.
CAGTATTTTACTTTATACAATTGTTCGAAGATATTGCTGCATTTGATTAGAAAGCAAACCAACTATACAGAGAATTACTAGGCTCTAAGCCATYCAGTCATAAACCCATATTCATATTCACAGAATTAGTGCAACAATAAAGCCTTTACAAGTGACTAGTCATGAAGTTAAAAGCAGAAGAAAAATTGTCCTTTGCTACCAATTGCAATTTTCTGAATATTCTACAAATATAGATTGAAGTTTCTGAGAGCATTTGTTTTCATTTTACTTTTGAAATTATAAAAATTGCCTTTGGGGTATAACTTAGTATTATTGCTAGCACACAGAGTACACATATTGTACTCTGACAAAACATTTCTATATAATGCAAATTTTGCAAATATGCTCATTTTTATTCTGTAAACTTTATGTCCAACATCCACAGGGTGGATTCCCATATCTACAGAATCATGTATGGTAGAGAAGCATAAATCCTATTATTATTGTTATTGTTTATYCACACAAATACAGACGTCCATGAAAACAAACTGATTTTCCAGCTTTCTTACCATTCAAAAAAAAAAAAAAAGTAAAAAGAAAAGAAAAAAATCATTGAAAATCAGTGCAGGCTCACTCACACAGTTTCAGTATTTTCCTCATGCGCACTGACAAAACTATTCCATAGCTCCCTATAAGGAAGATCTCAACTCTTTAGAGCCTGCCTCTTTAATCACTTCCTGATCAACAAAGCATGACATGAAACACACTTGAAAAGAAGCTAAGGTTATATCTGCTTATACCACACATTAAATAATGATTCCTGACCCTCCTCAGAGTTTTAAGATATATGTAAACATTCAAGTTGCTTATTTCAGTTGAGAGTTGTACCTCATTCTTCTCCCAAGGCTCCTGCTTTTCAATATATTTTGCTACACTTGCCAGTTAGTGACTTTGTTGGTCTCCAACTTACTATGCACACAGAAACAAGTCTCGGTCATGGTGACGCACAAGACGTTGAGCTGACCATAAAAAGAACCCTCTGCTCATGCAGTCTTGGTTATACACTATCTCTTACAATACAAAAGGATATGAACATTAATACTACCATCAGCTTTGCACAGCACCACCTTTGTTAACTTGGCGGCTCCAAAAACTTGGGTCTAAGCATACATCATCTTTCAAATGTCTCTGTTATTAATGTAGATATCACAGCACACTGATTTCTAAACTAGTTAAAGGATACACAGCGACACAGAACCACTTGGCCACCATAAAATACTGCACGTGTACTTTTTCTCTTCCCTTTACAAATGTAATCAATTTGCATTTTCTTTCAACTATAATTTAAATAATAAACAGTTAAAAGCAGCATCCTAGCCTGTGAAAAAGTAAAATTATACAGAAAAGCTAAAGGGCTGGAAAAAGCTAGAAAATATAAACTTTTTTCCTTGTAACCTCTTTTTCTCATTTTTTCATATATCTTCTATACCATTTTATTTGAACTTCTGCATAGTCTCCTACCACTCTATAATCCATCCTGGGATTTTAAACTCTCTCCCCTGCAATTTTGCTTTGTCTCACRACATACTGTCTCTTGCTCTTTCTGGGGATTTCACATGCTTTTTTTTTTAAAAAAAAAAAAAAAAAAGTTCTCCTACATTCTTCCTCTGCCCCATGSATGTTTATTTCCCAGAATACTGTGACCATTTTCCAGTGAGCTGGATCCACRGGGCCAGTCTTTCCTCCCACCCTTTTTTTTTGAAACATGGTTTATCAGGCTTGCTGCTGTCATTTCTCACTCCTGCTGGCACATCACAGAGAATGCTATTAGTGAGGAGACAGAGAAGGACCACAGAGGAAAGACAGAGAAACGAAGACCAGATGCTGCCAGAAGTTGAAAAAGCAGAAAATAACTTCCTGTCTAGAAACCAGAAAAAACAGGGAAATTCCAGATTTTTAGTGCAACATAAGATATCAGTGTATCAGACTGTCTTTTAATACTATKTGAAAATACAGTTTTCTCTGTTCTTGATCTAACAATGTATTCAGAGAAATTTCAAAAATTCCTAGCCCTATTTACCAACAGTGAGAGAAAAACACAGCAATATAGGACAGCACGATTCGATCACACAATTAGAGCATCTATTGTAATGTACATTCATAAGGGACACAGTTCTGACTAGTTGGGCAACACCAGTTCTGCCATTTTTGCCCTGTAAAAGTATAGAACAAGACGTGGGGAAATCTCATCTCACCTATACTACTATCCCTGCCAAAACGTGTATTCAGAAAATAAATAAATAAAGAACAGGATTGGTCAGCCCATGGAGCTATAAAAAAAGTGCTTCCAGGAAAACCAAGAAGAAATCCCTGCAATTATCATGCTGTTAACATACAGATCTCTAGCTATAAGAATTCTTCCAATGTAGCTTGAAATGTATTTATGTGCCATGGTTTTTTGTACTAGGTAGATTTCTCTGTTCCAGGAAGAAAGCTGCTAGAGCGAGGATCAGGCAGACTGGAGTGTGCTCAGCGGAGGGGGAGGGATGCAAGGAATGAAAGCAGTTATCAAGGCATTTGTAAGTAGGGAGCTCTTGGAACAACATTAGAGTTGAGGGTCATGGGAAACAGAAGCTTTGCTCACCCTTCTTCCTGGCAATCTTCTGCACTTGAGCAACAAAGCAAAGTGTTTTGTAAGAGCAGAAGAGGGAGGGGAGAAAAAGTAAAATAAAATGTGTATATTTAACTCATTAAAAAAAAATACTACCATTTTGCTTTAAAGGAAATGAAACACTTTCTGTAAGAAATTCCTTAAGCTCTTAAGGCTCAGGCACATAATGCTTGATTAGACTCCTTTGATCAGACAACTAATATCACAGTCACAAGGATTTCTGTGTTGCATGCAGTAGTATTATTTTTACAAACACAGATGCACACACATAAGCAGATTCAAGTAACACTTGTTTACAGAGTCAAATATGCACTTCCAGACACTGAGGACAGAACTGAGCCCCCAAGCAGTCAGGATTTTGTCCCCTGAAGTTAAAAGCCACTGAATATTTTTACCAAATTTGGCATAAAGACATTTCTTGCACTCTTACAGTCTACCATAGCTCTGATTCACTGCTTCTCACTGCATAGAAGGAATGGATATAACATAAAACATCAGTTTAATTTAGAAAACTAGCTTTATACAGCAGTTAAAATCCTCTTCTGCCTTTAAAAGATGAAAATATGGAAGGTATTCGGAATATGCAGAGATGAGAGTCATGAAAGTACCTATGAGCTTTATGATATGCTTTTGAGGGTTTAAACTAAATTGCTCACAGTACACAAAACTCTGAAATCAGTTACCAAATTATCTACATTTTCATATGGCTAAAACTAACCAAAACAAGCTTCATTAAATTATGAAATGCACATCTGCAAATCTCTGTTTCACCACATCAGCTCCTGTTTGCATTGATCAGAAATCAAGTGATTCCCTTTTCCAAAGAAATCTAGATTTAACTCCTTAACAGTTCTAAAACACTTTCTATATCTTATATACTTTCCACTTTTCCATCCAGCTAGAGAAAGAAAGTAAGAAACACTGCAGAAAGTATCAATCAGATTAAGTTTCTCTATATACAAAACTATTTAAAAGAACAAGCTCTTCATAGTTTCTGCAGAGAAAAAAAAGTATATTCATATTAATTTTACTAGAATCTTACACTAAATTAACTTCCCAGACAAAATAAGGAGCACTAATGACCTTGCCTTTCACTGAAATCTATTTTTTGTTAATTCAAATAACTTCTAAGAAGGACAAACTAAGCTTCAACATGTCTCATTTACAGGGTTTTTTTTCCTCCCAATTTTTAAAACCCTGGAATTTTGTTCTACTCTCCTGTCACTAAAAGATTCAGGAATACATGACAACATCCTCTCCTTATCTTCCTGGCAGAGCGATATCCTTCAATTCATAACCTTAGCATCCATTAGTACTAGCACTGTTTATATTATGTGTAATGAGTTCTGAACTGACTACTATCACTCAGGAATGAGAGCTTGTCATTGKAACATCTATTATAATAATGACTGTTTTATTACTTTACACTCAGACTCAGTAAAACGAAATTCAAACATTAGGAACCATTAAGAATTAGGGGAAAAGAAAAGAAAAAAAATAAAAAAAAGAACAAACCCAGAAATATATGCCACTTTATCAATCCATAGCCCTGCAGCTGAACATGATGCGAAGATTTCTCGAACCCATTCCAGAACACCTGAGAAAGGTGCAAAGAAACATGACAAAGAGTAAGTAACAGCAGAAATACCCTTCTTACAGAAGAGAAAGCATACACGAGCAGTTTTCAGCCTGAAAAAGACAACTGGGGAGTCACATGGTAACAACTACAAAGTCACAAGTACAGAAATGGTGACTCTCTTCCAAAGCCAAAACAAAAGGGTATCTAATACAGCTGGCAAGAAGCTAGCTCTAAACAAAAAAAGGAGATACTTTTTCACGAAATGTGCAATCAAATTATGCAATTCCTTGCCACTGGATACTGTGGATGTTAAAAATTTATGTGGGTTCAAGAAAGGACTAGGTAAGTTCCCAAAAGCAAAATCCATTGAGAACTATTAAAGACATAACCTCTTGCTCAGGAAATCTTCAAGGCATAAATTGCTGGAGGCAGCGGAAATATCACTCCATTCTTGCCTGTTCTTATACGCTACCCTAGGCATTCAGTATTGTGTGTGAGGGAAAAAAATACAACTCGCTCAGCACAGCACTTACTCATATCTGGAAACAGGATACAAGGCCAGATAAACCTTGGGTCTGACCCAGCATGGTCTTTCTTATGCTTTTTCCAGCAAGCCTGAGACACATATGCTTCGCAAGACCATCAGCTGACCATCTACCAGGAGGTCATCAGACACAGCCGAGTCAGTGCATCAGCACGGTTAAGCACTCTATCAGCCTCAACACAGAGCCACCCGTTCAAGCCAAAAATCACCAATGGAGGAGGGAGGCTGAGTTAACACAGCTGACTTTGCACTGCATCATTTAAGCTCTAGTCTGCTGGCTAAACTATGTGAGATATTCTCCAGGGGGTGAACGACGATGTGCAGCTAGAGATCTTTCACTGCTCCAGAGAGAGGAGGTGTACCACTGTGCCTTCAGTCCTGTTACCAGGCTGTAATTCTTTCAGAATTTAGTTATATGTGCTAAGCATAAATCTGGACAGTGAAAATAACCGCACTAGTAAGTAGTAAATAGGGAGGGGGAAAAGTTTATTTAGGCCACCAGCCAAGCACTCAAAAGGCTTCAATGAAGACTGCTTGTGCAGCTTTAGTCCTTCCACGCTTTGTACTTAAATACACATCTTCACTCTTTCCTCCCAAACATTTCCTAACTTAGTTCTTAGCACAAGGGCGGTCACAAAGTCATCAGCTATTCAATACTTACTTTCTCCCCAGAGTTCAGTATTYCTCTATCCTCTTCTCCTCCCACTATTGCTTATTGCATACCATCCAAGGCCTGTCACGAATTCAGTTATCTCAGCCTTCATRCAAGCCAAGTCTATGAAGACATGGAAATAAATATATTTCTATATAATATGTAACACCACTACCCTCTTTTACAGAAGGAGGTGCTGAAAGCACGACTGCCCCAGGCCATGTAGTGAACTGGTGATGAGGCAGGCCCTTCTGGGCGCCTGCTTTATGCCCCTTTCTCCAGATGCCATTCCTGCAGAGCAGGAGAAGCAAACCAGAGCTGGAGACACTGTCCCTGTCCCCACAAAAACCGTACCTTTTTTTTTCTTCTAGAGGACAGAATTAAATATATATATATATATATATATATATATATATATATATATATAAATTTCCATTAAAAGGAGGGAAGAAACTCCTGATTTTATTAAAATGGAAAAACTTGCTTCGATCCATTTAATGCAGATCCTACAGAACTCCCCAGTACCTCAGCTGCAGCAGTTAGGGCTCTGTAGCTGTTCAAGTCAGCCTGCAGAAAAGTGAGAGGAACACACCATACAAACAAGCACTCTTGCTTACTTAATGGACACTTGCTAAAATCTGGCTGAAGCATCTCAAGAAAAAACTAACAAAAAAAATCCTACCACAGAAACACAACAGAAAATTTGTCTAATTAATCAAAAAAAAAAAAAAAAAAAAAAGACATTTCCTAACTACAGCAGTTTACATTAAAATAACTGCACATAGGATTTTTGCATATAAAATGTTCTGGTTGTTTTTTAAGTGCAACAGAATTTTATTTTTTATTCTAACAGTCTCAACAACTCCTATTAACTGTAGGATTTGAACCTGTAACCTCATCTCATCTCAGTCTCAGAGAATTAGTATTGTGGGGAGGGGAAGGCATAGAAAAYGGAGAACCACTTTGCCTGTCTACAAGTCCCAGGGAAGCCCAGRCAGGTTTTCTCCCAGAGCAATGGGAAAGGTTCCTTCTTGAACAATACAAAATACACCAGGATAGAGCATATACACGGGGGCATACTCTGAGCTTGAGCCACTTATGCGTGATTAAGGCACTCATAAAGCAAAATTTGATGTTTCATCATATACCTCAGGACTGTATTTTTATCCAGTTCCTGTAGAATTTCCCTGACCTCACTTGGACAAATGACCATAGTGCCATTTTTCTCCTGGAAGAAGCTGTGCTGAGAATAAGTGGCTCATAGCTTGAGGGTTTCTGTCTCAGCGTGCTCTCCTCTCCCTTTTCTCAGCAAAATGCAGCTTAAAGAAATTGTAGATTCCACTGCAGAAGTCCAGCAGTGTTTAAGGTAGTGGCTCCTTATTCCTCCGTTTAATACAAAGGGAACATTTCCARGGAATTACACATTTCATAAGCAACTAGGAAACCTTAGCAAGATTAAACAATTCTGTGACTAAGTGCATTCTGAAATCATCAATTCTTTTTGCAAAGAGAACTGGAACTCTCTATGGGGTGAAAAAAAAGGAGGTTTGGTTATGCTAAGAAACAACATCTACTGCTTGCAATGAGTGATATGAGCTGAACTGATACAGCTCAGGTATGGTTGTTTAGATTTTGAAGGCTGCACTTTTTYCCCCTGACTAGACTGTAACCCATGCTTTAGTTAGTTATATACCAATAAAATATAGCATTTCTTCTTTTTAAGAGCATGTAAGAAGCTTAACTATTACAGATAGTCCTTTCAGTGCTCAGTGTGTGCCTACTGTAATCCTGTTCCATCTTCAATCAAGCACATAAGTAAATATGAATCAATGAACAGCCTTGAACTTTGCTTTACACAAGGGACTGCAGGAGTAGCCAAGTAAAACACCCTCTTCCTAAAATGTTAATGTTAGCTTTCTTGATATAAATAAAAAGAGGGCATTAAAATATCGGCTGAAAGAGGAGAAAAACATTAATGCTAAATAGGGAGAAAATTTGACGCCTTTAAATTTTTTAAATCTTTTTATTCAAAATTACAACATCTAATAAATGGATATTTTTACATGTATCTTTGTATCTAATCTGCAGGACAATACATAGTCTTTCCAAAGGAATTACTCTTTCTTTTTCTTTTTAATTGTTTCTGAGTTAAGGACCCCCAATCTACAAGACAGACCCTAATGACTCCTGTGGATTGCTGTAATAACTCACGTATTAAGGGCTGTGATTCTCTGGCTCTCTGAACWTACAATATATCAAAACATCTCTTATCAGGCCAGTTATCCACAAAGACAGGCTTGCTAAATCCTTTTACAAGCACCTTTCAATACAAGACAATACTCCTAGGGTCCACTTAATAAAGACAAGAATGGAGAACACTGATCTAATCAGAGCTACAGCAAGGCAAGCTCCTCATGCCTGCTACCATTCCATAGCCGCCAAAGAGCTGCTAGGTTTAACTTTGATATCATACCCTCAAGCTAAAAACAGAAAATAATCTTGTGTGTGTTTCCYAGAAACATGCAAATTATTTAATTCTTCTTCAGAACTGTATCTTGAAAAGGAGAACAAATCCAGAAAATAAATTCTAAAGTGGAAATAGGCAAAAACAAAAAAAATTAACCTTCTTCTACAAGCTTAGGAGATACGTGTACACTTACTAACAATGCACATCTCACTTGCATGATTAGTATTTCCTAAACTACCAGAGTTTGGGCAACCTCTCATATCCAAGATGCTGTTTTCCATCCCTCTTATTATTGGAAYCCTGAAGAATCTTTTTTTCAGAATCTGGGCACGTGTTTTCTGTTTTGTCTGGAAGCCTGTGAGATTTTCCTTTCTTTTAGAAACCCCCACACCACCCTTTCAACTATTTCTGCATTTTCAAATGCTAGTTATAATATTGAATTTCTCTGTGACTTCTGGGGGAATATATATATATAAACATATTAATCCAAAAGCTCTCCAATACACAAATGGGATGAAATTGGTTTTCTAGGCYTCAGTTATCTTACTTTCCAAAAATGTACCTGCATGGACAGTAGCTATTCACACTAACCATTCTTCACTTCCTCATTCAAATRCATAATTTGCAGATGCAGTTTTCTGTACCTTTTGAGACATTCAGTTCCACAGAAATTACCTTCTGAGACACTCAGTTCCACACAAATTTATCAGAATTATGAGTAGCAGATCCCTCAAACAACATAGACTAACAACTCCAGAATCATTTTTCTCAATTTTATTTCTTCAAGTATTTTCAAAAAGTGATCAAGACACCCTACATTCAAGCTTTATTAGTTAAGCTAAAAAAAAAAAAAAAAAAAAAAACTAAATGACAGGGAAATAAGAGGAAAATAAAACTTGGAAAGCACACATTAATGCACATAGAAAAAAAAATCACCTCAATTATATTCATACAGTGATGGGATTTAATACTCCAAGAGGATCTTGGAATCACTCCAGACGGTTCTTTCAAGATGTCAACTTAATGATCAGCACCAGTCAAAACTTGCAAGGCTTATTAGAGGAAGAGAGCATAGAACCAGAAAATACCATTATTTGATTATATATAACCTTGAATATCACATGAGTTTTCCTCTCAAAAAGGACAAAACAATCACGGAAAAGATGCAAAGAAGGTTGACTAAGGACAAYCAGAGGTTCAGATCAGATAATTTAAAACCAGAAACCAACTAGTCTAGAACTTTCTGAGCAGCTGTGAAAAAAAACTGCAAGAAAGGAGAAAGATGGAGAAAGATGTAACAAAGGTATTAAAAAATATACAAAATAAATGAACAGCACAGACAATGCATATAAGCAATCATTTCTATTTCTCATAGAACAGAATTATCATCATCAAATGAAATAACCAAGCAGCAGGTAAAAGACAAGGAGAAGAAAGGGAAGAAGCTTTGCCCATGCACTGCATAATTAAATCATGAACCTGCCAAAAAGGCTGTGGAGTCTACCAAAAGAGATGGATTCAAAAACAGGTTTTGCAAATGCATCTTTGAAAAAGGGCGATTTGAGGACATTTAGGGGCACTTCAGAGAAAATCTACCACAGAACTCATCTTCTCATCTGACATATTTTAGAAGCTGAGGACTTTAACATGGGCTACCAGCTGAGGAACTCTATCCTGAAGGCATACTGCATGGTAATTCTCAAAACTACAGAGATGCTGACACATCTCTAGAGTTTAATAATCTCACAAAAATCARAACTTGAATTTCAATAACAATAGSAGACTGGCTGAATTAATTAGTTTCACAGGGAAACAATCTTGCTTTGCTGAAATTGAGTAACTGTTGTGTCGTATCATTTTTTTAATTCTAAACTCCAAAACAGGAAAAAAAAACGTAAGTTCCGATTCCTAAAAATTTGTCAGTAAGAGACAAATAAAATACTTACTTTGAAAAGAATAAAGTAATAATGGAGCTTCAATATCCATCTTTAAATAGACAACATATATTTTTAATGAATATGAACAAAGTAATGTGACAAAATTAATAATATCAACAAGGTAGCTCATTAAAACTGTAGCATTTTATAGTACGGGTACTTTTTAAAGACAGTATTGAATTAATTTATACATACTTACACATCTTTATTTTAAGATAAAGCCACATATAGACACTGACATGGAAGTCAAACTCCCCGTAATACTTAAAGGCCCCTTAAAAAAATACTCAACRCAACAAAAGATAGGCCATACAAAATTACTATTTATGTAGACAAAGACAGGTAAAAGTTAAGGAAGATGAACCCTCTCAAAGCCACAGYCCTATCTTATTGATGAAAGACTGAGACAAGAAGAGAATAAAGCCCGCGTAACCAGTTAGTGTAATTTTTATATACACCACGAATCTAGATGTGGGATTTGATACTCAAACTCCACCACCACACATCCAGAGGCTCAGACCCTCATATTCCTACCCAATTCACTGCACTGAGCCCTTCTCCAACCTCCTAAAGGAAAATTGAGATTTGAATCATATGCTATGCTGGAAATTAAAAGACCAGACACAGACACACAATTAACAAGTTGTTGCTCTCTGCAGATGAACATTACTTTCACATATTTAATTATATTTGTATTAATATGTTGGTAAATGCCATTTTAATTTATGAAGGAAGAAGAGAAATGTTTCTTATATCATGAAATTCCTCTGAGTACATCAAATGTTCAAGAAAATATTACAAGACTGATGCTTAATCAAGCCACACACTGTTCACAAAACTACACAAAGATTCCTCAAGACAACTAACAAAAGTAGGAAGAAAAGTGACTCTTTATTCTGTAATACTCTTGAAGTCACAAGTTGTATTGAAGACTGTAGTTTCTCATGGAAAACAAATCAAAGATGTTTTTGAGTGGCAATGAGAACAAGAATTGTGTTATAAAGTTAGTATAATGCATATTTTACTGTCAAATGATTTCAGAAATTTGGGAAGTATCAAAAAGCTGGTAAAAGACAGACATGAACTGCAATGTTATTTTTTATAAATCTGGAATGATTACCACTCCCACTCGGGACACTCTTGGGACATTGCGTTAACAGACAAGAGTACGATAACTGAATCAACAAAACAATGAATCAAATCATTGCTGTATCCTCTGGCAATGTAAATAAAATAAAAATAATATTTTAACCAGTTGTATTTCAGTTGCATAGAGAAAACACTAGACAGAAGTTATAGTATGAAATATGAAATTATACAAGAAAAAAAATCAGCAGTTGTTCTTCAGTATGCATAGAAACAAATGAATCAAGTGAAAGAGAACAAAAATAGCAAGGAAGGGAATTATAATATTAGGGCTACATAACCAGAGAATTTCAGGGTTARATTTATTTGAACCAGAGATCTCAACTAGAAACAGTCTTGTGGAAGATAGGAAAAAAAAAATGGGAACAGGAGAAAGGGGAAAAACTYGTATTTTTCACTTCCCAATCAAAAACTAAACAAAGAAACACTAAACAAATGACTTAAATGTGGCTTTAATGATTTCATCTTCAAACCTGCAATCTGTRTAAATGATCTAATTTTTTTTTCTCCACAGAAAAATGAGCTGCATCATACCAGCTAGGTGCAGACAATGGTGTCTTCAACGAGCTATGCAAAAAGAAAAAAAAAAAACAAGTGCAAACTCAAAAGTTTTGTATTAATTTATCAGGAAATCTCTCATCATATAAGAAGTTTAGACTATGTAAACAGGAAACGTAACCCTCTTCAAAAAATGAAATATTTTGAATTTCACATTTGACCTTAGGATCCTGAACAGCAGGAAGATGCAGCAGCTCTATACTCACATTGCAGAAAGCCAAGCACATTGACTGTATTTGTGAGAAAATTTAATAAAGTAAAATTATAAACCTTTTATTTCTGCCTACAGCTCTTTGTTTGAAGACACATTTATGGGATTTTACATCAATTATCTGTTAATCTGAAAATAAACCCAGTCATGGTAGTCATGAGAATTTTAAGATGCTTGAAGTACTTCAGATAGCTTGTTAGTCTTTTGAGATATAAGTTAAGCTACCACCTGGCTTTCCTAACATTAAGAATCTTTCAAAATTGCTACCTTTACATGCTTGTAGCATAGCAACTTGAACTAAGCATATTTATTTAGCGTCTGTATATACAGAAATAAAGATAATATTACTAGGTGGGAAGGAGGGGGGGTGTCATATGGACAGGATAGACAACAAAACACAAGTTGGGTTGGGGGGCCTCCAACAGATGCATGCAGCTGGGGATGGGCATTTGGGACATGGYTAAGGGGGACCCTCATACACCCTTCCTGGGAAACCTGCAGGCATGACCACCTCTCTGAAATGCCTGTACACCAATGCACACAGCATGGGGAACAAACAGGAGGAGCTGGAGATCTGTGTGCGATCACAGGGCCATGATCTCATTGCAGTCACAGAGACATGGTGGGATAGCTCACATGACTGGAATGCTGCCACGGATGGCTATGTGATTTTTAGGAGAGACAGGCCAGGGAGGCGAGGTGGTGGAGTTGCTCTTTATGTGAGAGAGCAACTGGAATGCATCGAGTTCTGCCTAGGGGTGGAGGAGGAAGAAGCAGTTGAGAGCTTATGGGTAAAGATCAAAGGGCARGCTAACATGCAAGCTAACATGGAGGCCACTGTTTTGGTTTCTATTAGAGGCCACCTGACCATGAAGATAAAAGTTGATGAGGCCTTCTATAGACAGCTGGAAGTAGCCTCACGATCACAGGCCCTGGTTCTCATGGGGGACTTCAACAACCTTGACATCTGCTGGAAGAACCACACTGCAAGGCACAAGCAGTCCAGGAGGCTCCTGCAATGAATTGCATTGATGATAACTTCTTGTCACAAATGGTAGAGGAGCCTACCAGGAAGGGTGTCCTGCTGGACCTTGTCCTTACCAACAGAGAAGGATTGGTTGGAGATGTGAAGGTTGGGGACAGCCTTGGCTGCCCAAGCCCACCATGAGATGGTGGAGTTCAGGATYCTACAGGAAAGAAGTAAGGCAACACACAGGATTGCAACCCTGGACTTCAGGAGAGCGGACTTTGGGCTCTTCAGAGACCTAMTTGGTGGAATCTCATGGGTTAAGSCCCTAGAAGGAAGGGGGATCCAGGAGAGCTGGCTWGTRTTCAAACATCACTTCCTCCAAGCTCAAGAGCGGTGCATCCCTATGAGTAAGAAGTGCAGCAAAAGGGCCAGGAGACCTSCATGGGTGAGCAAGGAGCTCTTGGCCAAATTCAGACAGAAGAAGAAAGTACWCAGAMYRTGGAAGAGGGGACAGRCTACTTGGRAGAATTATAGGAATGCAGTCAGAGTATGTAGAGATGCTGCGAGGAAGGCTAAAGCCCAGCTGGAATTGAGTCTGGCAAGGGATGTCAAGGACAACAGGAAGGGCTTCCTCAAATACATCAGCAGCAAGAGGAGAACTAGGGAAAATGTGGGCCCGCTACTGAATGGGGCAGSGGTCCTGGTGACAAGGGATACAGAGAAGGCAGAATTACTGAATGCCTTCTTTGCTTCAGTCTTCACTGCTAAGGGCAGCCCTCAAGAATCCTGCATGGATGTGAGGGAGAAAGTCTGGAGAAGGGAAGACTTTCCTTTGGTTGAGGAGGAAAGGATTGGAGACCTTCTGGGCAGGCTAGACATCGACAAATCCATGGGCCCAGATGGGATGCACCCTCGGGTACTGAGGGAGCTGGTGGATGTTGTTGCCAGGCCATTCTCCATCATCTTKGAAAGGTCCTGGAGAACTGGAGAGGTGCCTGAGGACTGAAAGAAAGCCAATGCCACTCCAGTCTTCAAAAAGGGTAAGAAGGAGGACCCAGGCAACTACAGGCTGGTCAGCCTMACCTCCATCCCTGGAAAGATGATGCAGCTGCTCCTCTGGATGTCATCTCCAGACATATGGAGGAAAAGAAGGTGATCAGGAGTAGCCAGCATGGATTCACCAAGGGGAAATCTTGCTTAACCAATCTGATAGCYTTCTACAATGGAAAGACTGGCTGGGTAGATGAGGGAAGAGCAGTGGACGTTGTSTCCCTTGACTTCAGCAAKGMTTTCGACACTGTCTCCCATAACATCCTCCTAGATAAGCTCAGGAAGCGTGGCTTAGACAAGTGGACAGTGAGGTGGATGGAGAACTGGCTGAAAGGCAGAGCTCGGAGAGTTGTCATCAGTGGTGTGGAGCCCAGCTGGAGGCCTGTGGATAGACACTGTTAGCTGGCCTGTAGGCATGCTGTGCAAAATCATACATTAACTTCGGCTGTAGTCTGGTGTGCAGTTAAGCAGTCACTGCCAACAAGTGGCTCAAGTCCTGCTCCTATTCTTCCCCCAAGCCACCAACTTCCAGAGTCACTTGCACACCCAGGCTGCCCTATGCTCTACCAGCATGARCATTTCCACAGCCACATAACAAACCGAATCAGGAAACTGGGAAAGATGAAAAATTACTCAATAAAGATCAGCAATAGTTTAGTTCTCTAATCTAGTCTAATGTACAGCTGCAGAAACAGCAATACTCATACCACTTAAAGGACAAACGAGGGACGGAAACAGGTTCTAAGAGTGGGAAAGGAAGAAGGGGCTGGGGGATTCCTGCTTGYTTGTTCAGCAGCAGAGCTCGCTTAAAATCACATATCAAAATGTGGCTTAAGACAGATACTCTCTAGTAACATTTTTTGGTCAAGAATTCCGTGAGAATTAGGCACAACTAAACTACTCCTCTTTGCTATTCACAGAGGATGGCWGAGACACGCAGGTGCTAGAAGAGAGCATAGCAGAATTCACGGTTACTGCACAGTTGTAATCTGACATCCAGCAGACAACATCTAGGACCACTGTTCTGAAGGACAGAAAAAAAGAAAACCACATCCCAATTCCTTCGATAAAATACAAGCCTCACAGCTTCTTCCCTGCTACCTGGGTATTTTTGTTACATAATAGGAGACCAGCCGAGGCTATGCAATGTGAATCTCAATAATATATAATCTGACAAAACACTGCCTGATAAAATAACCTGACTCTAAGTAATCATATGTTCATTCAGTTCAAAATTAAATACAAGAATAAGCACACACACAAAAGAAGTCTGTAACAGAATTCTACATTTCAAAAAGCCAGAATCTGTGTAATTAAGGAAATTTGACATTGGAGATGACTGTATAAGGAGAAAGCCCAGATGTACAACAAAAGTTACCTTGCATTTTTGCCTTAGTTACAAGAACAACAACTGTATGAAAGGCATCAAGGTTAACTGGAGGAATAATCATCTGAAAAAATGATATGGAGATATAAGTAAGATCATGGACTGAGGAGAGAGGAAGAGAGATCAATATTCAGTGCAAATGCTTATGTTATATTCAAAGCATACCTGCATGTAGGTGTATTTTTAGAAATTAAGATAATGAGGTTTTGTAACAAAAACTGGTGGAATTCTGACAGCTTAGCCAGCCACCAGTGTGCTGCTGGGACACTTTTGCAGGCTCTAGCAAAGCGTGTACACTGATCAATCACAAGATAGTTTCAGCCTAATTCAGGGTATTTTCACAAATACAGTCATACTTGAAAAATGGTAATTTTGGTCCAAAGGCACATTAATATATGTATTTACTAAATAAACAGTATTTTGCCTATAAAAGTCAAAGGAGAACACAAATAAGAACTAAGGTCAATCAACAGTAAAGACAGCACAGAAAGAGATATAGCCCAAAGATTCAAGTATGACCCAAAGCTAAAATTAATATTCAATTTAGATCAATCTCAATGCTATCAGTATGAAAAAGCAAGAAAAATTCATGCAAAGGAGTACATACAAAAATGCAAAATAATCACACTGTTGTATTAATACGAAAAATGTAAAGAACTCAAACTCAAACAGGAGTTAGGACAAATATTGTATACTTTATACGACTGAAAATCTAAATATATGAAAAGATAAATTTAGTACCTAAGATTTTTAAATCAATCAAATCAAGCAGTTTTCTATAATAAGGTAGCAAACATATGCCTAAATTTAAGAAACAAAGATAACGATCCAATAAGCRTGGCCTGTTAAATTTGACCTTAAAAACACGAAGTTATTTAGAATGCTTTTTGAAGAATAAAGTCTTGGAAATAAACAGAAGACGAGGCAAAAGGCAACATATGTTTACTAAAGGTCAACTGTACCAGTTCAGGGGATATCTTAGAAAAAGCAGCGTTTTTTAAAATTGAAACACCACCAACAAAAACACCAGGACAGATCTAACTATCCAACAGCAAAGCACACAGTAAGAAGACAAGAGACATTGATTATTATAGCTGGAGACAGTGAGAACTTGTAGAGAAGCTATAAAGATAAGGAAACACCTGGGAAAAGGCTTTGCTGCAAATGCCCCACCAGAGGAATGTCATTATTGGATATTATTCAAAGACTGATACTGAGAAAAATCTCCTTAATATCTCCGCCCTGACTTTGATGTCAACTTGACACAAAGCAGGGAGGCATGATCAACACAGAACACTGGACTATCATTTAGGAAAAGTGAAAAGATGGAGTAGAGAAAAGGCGGAAAAATAAAATCAGCAATTGGATGAGTTTGAGAACAGGTTTTTTTTACTATTTATTACTGTTGCAGATAGTTTAGATTTACATAGTATGCAGAATAAGTTGCAGATTCCTAACTTTGAACAGTATGTAGAAGAATGAATAATTCTTCTAGACAGAGGAAGAAAAACCACAGAAGTGAAAAATTTGGGGGGGAAAAAATGATCCTAAGAAGTATTAAGAGTATGACATATAGCAGAAAGAAGAAACACATTAATGGGTGCCCAACATCCCATGGAAGGATCCATGGGCTCTAGAAGCATTGTTTCAGTCAAAGTCTCCAAAATTATACGACACCTCATAGAAGGTTGAGTTTGTTGTGTGACACATCAGATTAAACATTTTATGTATTTAAAAATACTCCCTAACAGAGGAAGCAGGCTTAATCCCCATACCTGACATCACTGAGCAGCACAGGAATAATCACCTCCTGAAGTGTTTGCCTCCCAATGTAACTAAGAGCTAAATACACAGTGGGATATAGGTACTACAGTTCTTACTTCTTTTAGGCATCCTCTAGACTACTGGAATCAGCATAATTTAGATGAACTGATCCTCAACCAACATACACAGGAAGTTAGGTGTGCAAATACATGGTTCACAGGTATCACAGGAATAACTTGTCATTTAAATGATCTGGGAGATAACAAGAAAATTCATGCAGATGCAGTCAGATAGCTCTCTCTAAGGAACGTCTCTCTTCAGCTTTCTACTTAAGAGCTTAACCATGAACCCTCTTTTTGAATTAGAGATATGCTTTTCTCCCAGGAGATAGAAGGAGAARTATCAGGCTTGTCACCTCTACTGACCTGCTTAACATTGACATYTSAGTGCATCTTCCATCTCATGCAAAAGGACACTAACTAGTAAATCAAGTCAGTCACTTGCTCAGTGTCCCTTTCTATGATAATATCAACTTGTGGCTGCACAAAACTCAGCAAATTCACAGACAGAGAACAACAGAATTGATTATGCAGAATTTATTTTGAGTGGCATCACTAAAAACAGTACCAAATCATACAAAAGTTAAGTTTGATTCTCTAGGAACATCTGTGCTCTTGAATGGAGGCAAAAGACATCTGAATAAATCTTGCTGTTTCCCCAACTACAGAAAGYCAAAGGGAGAAAGATTTTCCTAAGCACAGCAGGTGAAGAAAAATTAAAGTAAGAGACATATTTGTACTTGTAATTCCACAGTATCAAATCATGCTAAGTCTTCTTATTTTTACCTGTTTTATCTTTCATGATATTCAGTTAACTTGAATGTTCTTTACAGAAGTCAAATAACCAAATAGGTGATACCTATTTTCATTTATATCTTTCAGAGAACAGAGGAAAACTTTTGCAAATAGACATGACAATGCCCATCTGATGCTAACCGTTCTCATTTAAGCAACTTGYCAAAGATGAAATATCATTATTAGTAAAGCCAGACAGATCACATAGCACACTGCAGCACCTTGCACCCTGCTTTGAACACTAAGCTAAAAGAAGATGAGACTTCTGAAGGCATGAGAATTTCCATAGTCTTTTCCCATGCCTGAATTATACTAACAAAACAGCAGCATAATAAAAACACGTTGCTTAAGTCTTTCATGTCCTATGAAAGACAAGTTTGCATAATTTGGGACAGATAAACAATTTAAGTCAATAATTTGCAACTGACCTGAAAAGCTATACAATAATATAACCCAGAGTTCATGTGAAAAATATTATCTTTCTAATGAAAGCCATTTGCACTTCACATAATGCAAATGGAAGGTTAGATTACTGCCTAATAAGACTTCARTCTCATATTAACATGGGGGAGAGTCAAGCTATCTTTCAACAAGTTTTGTACTTACTTTACTGCTACTGTTTGTAAAATCCTGAAATTTTTTCACCTTACATTTGAGGAATTCATGGCACTACATAGTCAGGAGAAGATTACAAACACTGATTCCAATTAATGAGCTTGCTGCTCTTTCAGAATATGATGAACAAAGATCAAACATGTATAACTTATTTCTGTTTCCCCTACTTTTTCTTCAATTCACCCGAACATTTAAAAAAATATTAAAATATATACAAAAAGGCTTAGAAAAGCGCTATTAAAATGACCACGAAACCAGAGAAACTCTTCTGCGAGCGGATGAGAACAGCTTGTTCAGGCTAGCAAAAGGACATGATTATTCCCTAGACAAATCATRGTAAACAGCAATGTAGAAGAGTTGAGTAAAATAAAAATGAGTATAAACAAGTTAGAATTTCCAGATTAAACGCATTTTTAATGAGTTACTCAAACCTCCAATCAACAAGGTTCTAGAATAGCCCTCTAGTAGGAATAATAAGGATAAAAACTGCTTTTAAAATGGATTTTGACAAGTAGGGATTACAKGACATGACATTAGCAGGAGACTGGATTTAACAGCAAAGGAAACCCATGATACCCCTAAATATCTAATTCCTCCATATTCAGAATGTATTTATAACGAGAGTTTTGAGACTATAGGAAAATACRCGTATAAAGGGAATGGGTATAACACTGTTTTAAATATTATTTCAGTGGAAAGAAGGATAGAATTATCCTCCGTATTTTTCCATAGAGGATGGATACTAAGTTATTTACTATTATAGGAAATTGCAAGTTGCTGTAGCACTTCTGCCCACAAAACCCCAAGAGATCTCTACAAGTTCAGTGACCACAGCATCATATTTTCCATTGTAATAAAGACAATATTCATGAAGCAGCTGCTTTCTTATTAATAGAATTCATTTAGCTTATTCATAACAAATGAAGCCAAATGAAGAAACAGATTAAATTTGACCTTTTCAGAAGTCACTTTAAAAGCTTGAAATTCCTATTTTAAAAATCAATTGCACAATCTTATCTTAAAGTAGAGTCAYCATTTTAAAATGGCATATGAAACTCAATTATTCTTTTGTTCACCTGATATTATCCAATTGCAAAATATTCATTAACGATAGCGTGAGAATTCACTTGCAGACATTCCTGKTTCAAAATGAAACATTATGTGGTGGACAGAAAATACTTTGCCCAACCACTTCATGCTAGTATTTGTTTTTTTTTTTTTTTTCCAACACATATATATATTCTGTTAAAGATAATACTATATGGACTGCAGCTGCTTCAAACACTAGAGGCAGTAATTAAACTCCCTCTCTGGCCAAGAACCAGCTTATCATTGGTATCTTTGCACAAAAGCCTGAAGACTGATAAAACTGTTTTTGAAAACTGTATCTATAATGTATAACTGACTGAAACAACAGCATGACTTGAGCTGTAGAACTGTGCAAATGCCTATCAGAAATAATAGTGAAGTGGTAGATAACTTCGAAACATTACTGACAGTTCAACTTTCTTTTACTTGGAAACTTTTCCAATCTGCAGAAAGGCAAAGAGTCACACCTGTTTGTATTATATATTTTAAAAAAAAAAAAAATGCAAAAACTAGAAGTAATCTATTTTCAAAGGCAATGTGCTTTATTTTTGAAATTCTTAAGAGGAAGCTATACTTTAACAACTCCATGTTTGCCAGCATAGTATCACATATTTCCATATGTGATATTCCATAAGAAATCAGTGTTTTTACTTAAAATCTGAATTAATAAAAGAGAATGGGAGTTAGTAAACTTCAGGAGTTATTATTCAGTGAACTCACTTCTGCTCCAGTTGGAATCTGGAAAAGACATTTTTAAAGATACAATCACATGAAAACATGYGAGGCCAAGTTATCTGGGAAAATGCCTCTCTCTGAAAAAGATACAAAGGTTTTTTAATATGAAAAAAAGAATCACAAGAGAGATAACAAAATCATTGGTTATTACATTGTAATTTAGCCCTTTCTTTTTTTCCAGACAGCTAATCTCCATGCATATAGCCAGGTTCATCACTGTACTTTTACTCTCAGGGTACTCAGAAGGAAGCAGCTTGGAGGCAAAATCTTTTCTGTGTGGAATTTATATAAAAACTTAGGGGAAAAAAAAACAGTCTCGTGGAAAAAATAATGGCATTTCCATCTTGTGGCTGTTTCTGAAGGTGTTAAATAGCCAGCAGAATAAAACAAAGGACTTCAGGTACTAATTCTCCTAGTAAAAACTCTCACAACAAATAAACATTGTTAGTAATTATGTTTTCTTAGAGACATCTCCTAAATATTATTTTTATTATGCCACAATTCTTCATTACTGTTTACAACACAGTAGAATGTTTTAAAAKGTTTAGTAACATTTAATTCAACTGAAAATGAGTGAGCTTTCACCCATTTAATCTCAAATTAGATCTACTTAACATTTTGAGTGCGTGAACTTGTAGCTAAAACAGGAATGAAGACGGGGAGAGAAGGCCTCAAAAATCAGAAGGAAAAACTGAAGGCTTCTGCACAGCAATAAGCCAGGAGATCACCTGTACAGCATGCATGTTACTTTTCTGGATTTTTAATACAGCATTCACTATCTTTGACAGAACAGCAGGCCTGTTATGGACACTAAAATCATACAGGTCTTTTAATAATGATATTTTCTATATAAACTACAAAAAACCCTCACAGATTAAGGCTTTTTTCCTCCAATAAAACAATTGAGAAGGAAAGAAATTAAAGTATACTACAGGTAGAATATAGGAAAAAAAGGCTTGATGTTTTAAATGAAAATAAGCTGGAATCAACGAGAAGGAAAAATTTCAATTCTGATTCACAAGGCCAGTTGTACTAAGTGAAGGATTTGTGCATATSTATCTTAAGCATATGTCTAAAAGATCTATTAAATTAGGTGCCTAAAGAACTTACCAAATCAACAGTTACCCAATAACCAAGGACAGCTGTACCAGAAGGAGGAGGTTTATTCCAGAAAGCATTTTCTGACCAACTTACAAGTTAATGAACGTTAAAAGAAACCTTCCTCCAGAGGCATCATAGAGTACTATTGATCTTATTTAACTGTGCCTACACATAATCAGTTAAATCTCTCTAGAAAGATAACTTTCTAAGATAATAGAAACATCCATTATAGGTGTAACAATTACTTTTTTCTTTCCTTTTTTTTTTTTTTTAGGTCAATGTACCTAGTACCTCAGATCATTAAGAAAAAAATCCAGTCTCTATGGACAGGGATTATAGGACAAGGCTGAATATGACAGCTATACAAATGTGATGCTACATCATCAAACTGGACCCTACAGCCTAGGCTCTTCTCCCAGACGTTTTCTTGTGCCTAGGAAGAGGAAGAACCAGGGCAAGAATATGTTAGAAAGGAGCTGCTAATGATTTGACTTTAGTCCCAGCATTATCAGCTCTCACATGCTGCATTCACAAAAGTCAACTGCTGTTTCACAGCCCAGCATTATGGTCTTAGAAATTACTTTGCAAAGCAGGATTCTTAAGAATTAATGTAGCAGAACCACATKAAGATAAAATGTGACCTTAGCCTGGGACCACTCCAACAACTGAGCTTTGAAATGTTTACATACTACATTAAGTGTATTGATTCTACCTTTAATTTACATGGAATCTCTTCTTAGATATTTTTAAACATTACATTTTTACAGTTATTTCTGTAGATAATAGCAAACATTCTGGAACTCTTAACCTAAAAGTTTAATTCCATCCGAAAAAAAAACATGCAAATACTGGAGTTTCCCATAATATCTTACATTTAAACAAGTTAAAAGGCAATAGTATTTACAGAGTGCATTAACTCAAACTCACTCTCTCCCCTACAAACACAATCAGGAAGAATATCTTCCGAAAACCATTTCCACTGAAGCTCTGCAGCAGTCTTAATCTTTCCCCTAACAGAACTGACCCTCCAAAGTAATATGTAAATGAAAAATCCTAGATAATCTAAAGAGATAAAACACGGTGAATAAAGCTTGCTGATCTCCAGGGCTTGTAGCAGGTTATTACAGAGTTCAAGGAAAAAATCATAGAAGTCCATCATTGAAATAACTACTTACTCCACTGTTTGATTAGATTTTAAAATTAAAAAAGGCCTTGCATAACCCTATTTTACACTCATTTTAAAGTTGAGTTGGAGCACAYTGTAACAAATCAGAAGTCCTCTTCTTTACTGTAGGAAATAAACTATTGCTTCTTGCCAACACAAATACAGACACACCTTGCACTATTTACACCAGAGTCTGTACAGTATAAAGTAGGGATTTCTATTTTATTCAGAAAATACATACATTTCTCCACCTATTCTAACATAGGGACATAGGCAGTAGTCTTTGGAAGGCAYAGTCACAAAACTAAGGGGTTGGAAATGAACACAGAAAAGGGAAATACTTCTTTCTACATCAGAGCGGAGATTATTCTCTGAAGGTTTAAGGATGCTACTGCACACAGCATTTTAAAGTCCTACACGGAATACGATAAGCATCATGTCAAACAAAATAACATCTGAACTGAACCGTTTTAAAGTTCATAGAATTTGCAGGATGAGTATTAATTACTTGAGACAGAAATATTGCTTGTCCTTCTAAAGGAAGAGCAGAGTTGTTAAACACGTGAATACAAAGTCTAAACCTAGCAAGGATGTAAAAGTAGTCTTTATGAAGATAATGAGATTACTCACTTCAGAATCTGCCTAGCTTACTTCTGGAGAACAACATTCATTGTACAGTGGCCTTTGACAACTGAAGAGGAAAGTATCCTGTTCATGCTTGATTTGGTTTGGAACAAAAACCAGACAATTTCAAACACTAGTCCCGGTCAAAACAAGTTCAAATGGGATACTCTAACCTGCCATTAGTGTACAATCTTACAGGCCAGGTTTGAAGTAGTGTTTTAAGCTTTTGCTAAACTTGGAGCAAAACTTTTAATGTGATTTCATTACTTAGAACTGTTTACTACTTTAAATAAGCTCAAATATCCTGGTTTTGGAAAAAAATAGTAATAAGAAAAACCTAAAGTAAGTCTGAAAAAAATAAGATTTTTTGTTTCTTTCTCTGGAATGAAAAATGTCGTATCATGCTTTGGGCTATCTCTACGCGCATTTCTTCCTACATCAACTATCATCTCAGACTCTGTGATCACGAGCTAACGTATAAGAGCTTACTGAATTTAATGTAAACTTGCATAAAATGTAAGGCTTGTATCCAATCTATTACCTAAAACAGAGATGTCTAAAAATATTTAGACTTGCATGAAGAATCTCAAAAGACCCATAGCTCTTTYATGCAAATGTGATGCTGCACATAAACTCTCTAAACAGTGGAGACATACACACACAAGTACAATTCATGTCCAGGCCAAACACTGGCCAAACAGGATCTCACAGTCTGACCTCCTGCTCCAGGTAAAGAGCAAAGCTTTGGGCTTAGACTCTGAGTTGGCATCACTGAGATTCAGTGWTGAGGAGCTTGCAGTAACACCTGCTCCCTGTTTTTATAAAAGCAATACTGCTACCCTTCAACTCTGCAAAAATTAGTATGATGTGTCAATGTGACAGATATTTTTAAGGACTGTTTAAAGAGATTACTGGTTTCCTTAAATGTCTCACTCCAAAGCAAGCAAGGAGCTGTATGTCACCCCTCTAGTCTCCCTGAAGGAAAGCTCTGTGCAACAGGTAAGAGAGATCCACAGTAACCTGAGCACACGAAGGAGGTGGCAGCAGTTGAAGGCGAGGAGGGTGAGCCAAGTCGAGCAAGGGCAACTCTTAATCTTCACATAACGCTCTCGAGCGTGCGGAAACGGCCCACGCTCGCTAAGAGAAGCTGCCAGTGCTCAAAAAGGCACACGCACAACCTCGAAAGCAGCGTCCGGCCTCGTCTTTGGAGGATTCTGACAGAAAAGTCGAGCTATTCCAGCAAGACTGGAAGGGAAGG
>NW_028186412.1:2204521-2328847 GCF_003343005.1 Rhea americana | reverse complement strand
GTCCATGTTGAGCGGCGCCTTGGCTGCGGCGGGCGGGATGGGGAAGCCGCGCGCCCGGCTAGCCCAGGCTGTTAGGGCGAGAGCTGCGTGCGAGCGCAGCCGGGGCCGGCGGCGGCTCCGCCGGGGCAGGCGGCGGGGCGGGCCGCAGAAGCCACAGGCACCTCGGCGCAGCCTGCCTGTCGCCTGAACGGCTTTCAGGAGGGCGACGCTGCTTCTCCGCTGGCTGCCCGCGCTGTCCTGCTGCCAAGTCGGCCGCGGCCGTCACCCCGCCGGAGCGGAGTTTGGGTGTGCAGACGGGGCGAGCGCGACGCCGCTGCGCGTCGAAGCTCGCTGGCTCGGGTTGTGCACGCGCTGCGGAGCTGCAGAGCGGCTCGTCAAACCTCGCGGCTTCGTACTSGCTCGTAATGGAAACAGAAAACTGTGTGATTTCCAGCTGTGCGGCCTGCAGAATTTGCTATGGGGAAAAATAATGATCTTCGGCCTTCACCAGGTTGAGACTTCCCGCCTACAGGACGACGTCTGCGCTAGCTGCTGGTGCTTGTATTTATGAGCACGTTGAAGGGTATCCGAATCCGTACCCACCCCAAACCTCTGCTCATCGATGTGCTGCCTGGCTCAGTTCTTTTTCTAATGAAAAACCAAAACCAGAAAGGATTCTTAGGTCAACGAGTTCATTTCCCTGCTTTTGTAAGCAATGGTGTCTCATCTCATTTGTAAACTGATACCATTAAAATAGTATGGGAAGAATGTTCCCGTAGTTCCCATTCTCTATGAATCAGAAAATAGAATTTTTCTGAGTATTAAAAATCTATTTTTCAGACTGCATTATATTCACGCAGTCACTTCAGACCATTTAGTTCTTCAGCATCATCCTGTAGCTGAGAACAGTTTGTCTTCTACCAAGTTTATTCTTTGATATAGTTATAGAACGCAATCATATTGTCCCTAAACCTGCCATATGGCAGCTAAATAAAGTTTTGTGTCATAAAGTATTTTTTTTCTTATATTATTGTCTATTTCTCTACAAGTTTGATGTAACCTTATCTGATCACAGGTTACTGAAATTATACACAAGACTGTTCCAGTTACATCAATTACCTTCCTGTACTAGAAACACCTTTGGCTAAGACTGTGATTCTTGCATTGCCAAATTACATTTGTGAGTTCACTGATCCACTTAGATCTTTCTTTTCATCAGTTCTTAACCAGCAGATTCCAAAGGTAAAGCAAAAATTTTTGTTAGCCCCAAACACATGTATGTTGTATTTTATTTCAAAGAAATTACTCTGGTAAGCAAAATTACTTATTTATTACTCTATAATGTTCTCATCTTTAGAAGTTCCACAACCACATTGCTACTTCTGGTATCAAGATCATGAATGGAAACATTAATGGGACTAGTACTGAAATTGTATGCAGCAAAGTTTACTGAGAACTTTTCTCCAGCCCAACATCCCGCCTCCAAATAACTGACCATTATCCTTTTAACCAGTTCCATATGTTTCTCCAAATAATCCACATTTTCCTCTACTGAACTGAGAATTTCCCAGCTCACACTATATCGAATAAAAATGCAGTTAATTCTCACATACTGCTGTTCCTTTTTCTCAGAAAGAAATTTTTATGGAAGATAGATTAGTTCAGAATTTTGTTCCAGTAAACTATATGTGATCAGAAGTAAACTCAATCCTATATTATTTTCTATTGGCAGAGAAAAGGTTTATAGAAACTCGTGACTTTAGCGATTATGGCTGCACCTGGAGGAGGATCTGGTAAATGAGCTGTTTGGCAGACTTACAGAGAAGTGAACTACAAAAAAGTGTTGATGAAAAGATAGGTCTTAATGTGTTTTGTGTCAGCTAGGTAGAGCCTTGTAACTTCTTGCTTTCTAAAGCAAATAAAGTATCTGAAAGTATGTTTCAGAAGTGTAAAAGCTTGCTTCATAATGTGCAAGAAATAATTGCATTTCTGGTTTTTTTTTTTGTTTTTTTGTTTTTTTTTTTGTTTGTTTGTTTTTCTCCTTAGACGATCCTAATAAAGATCCCTACCAGCAACACTAGGTTTCAGGACTTCAAAAAATGAGGGAAACTGGTGAGGAGCCTAAATGAAGTACAGAAATAGCTTTTTTTCTTTTTTCTTTTTGGAATACTAGAAGAGAGTGGATTATACACAACTTTTTAGAAACCGAAGTAGGTAGAAGCACTAATCTCTATTAAATGAGTTAGCCTGAATTTATGACTGGTTGTCATAAAATGACATGATGAATGAAGCTACTGTCTTTCTGAAACTTCGGGAATTTTGTCCTGTTTCATTCACCTCTAAATTTGCTATTCTAAGTTTGTCCTAAAACCTTGCACATTAAAGATACCAGATCAATTACTGTAGATTTAGCCTTCATCTTCTTAAATGTAAATACTGAGCTATAATTTCCAATTAATGGTCCTGCTCTGGCTATGGAGTATCCCTGGGGCATATTCTGATCACAGTCCTATTAGCGAGGCTTCCTGGGAACAGGAGAGGAGCGGTGTGTGTTGGCGCTCCCAGTTGCAGCGTATGTTTCTGCTCCTGTGATGGGCAAATGACTGTGCATGTGGTCCTCACTGTATTTGCCTCTACCTCACTCTGTTAGAAGATGTTGGTTTAGCTGCTAAGGCAGACAAGGACTTTAAGCATCTCATATCTGCAAAGGAATATTTCAGGTTTTAGAATATTTCTTCTGCAATGTACATAAGTATGGGAAGATTAGTTATAGAGCCATGTAGCATAACTCTGTCTTGTGAAAACTGCTGTTTTCCTGTGAAAGAGTGGTGTAAGATTATAGGCAAAAGAATTTGAGAACACAAATGCTTATACATACACTTTAACTACTCAAGGGTATGAGATAAACTCTGTACTTATACAGCACAGGAAATAGTAATAGCATCATTCAAGCAGTTATTTACAGAGTATTTGATTTTGTTTTCACTTTTCTGAAGATCTGCTTTTGTCTGCTTTCCTGTTGGTTTGTTCATGAGAATTGTCAAGATTCCCAGTAACTTTCTAGGAGAAATGCTATTAAAAGTTTTCCGTTTCTCCTTATTAAATTAAGTTTCTAGATGCTGGGTTTATATTGGCTAACAGCATCATATTCATTGAATTGAAAACAAAAGTTAACCAAGGAAGTAAGTCAAAGTTTCATAATTCCATGTATGTATGAGCTGAAAGTGATACTACTCGCTCTCTCTGGAATACAATCTCCATATTGTTAACTGATATAGCTGCCAATTTCCATTTATTTATTTATTTATTTACTGCAAGTTAACAATTCCAAGGGAGGAGGATAATTAGCTAAAATCATAACTTAGAAGTCAAACCCTGTAATTTAGTGTCTAATGACTCATGTTACCCTGAGACATAAGTCTCAGCACAAAGATCTACTCACATGTGCATTCCTTTCACTTTCTCAGATTAATAACCTTTCATGAAAAATCTCCAGTGTTTTTAATATGAGGGGTAATTCCAAGTGGTGTGGAGATGCTTTAGGTAGCAAAATTCAAAACTAAAGTTAAAAAAAATACCATGTTTAGTAACTATTCTACTATGCGTACTTAAACCTCCTGGTTACTTCTCTGTTGGATCTGCATAATCTCTGTCTGTGGTTCTGCCTTCTGGTGTGCTCAAAATAACATCTAGCTACAGAGCTAGATGGTGCTTAAAACCAAATAAGATCCAGGCAGGTAGAAGCAGCTCCCAAATCCCAAAGGGGTTTGAGATTGATTGACTGGGTTGAGTGATTGTGCAGATGAAGGCTAACCAGCACTCTACATGTCACAGCAGATGTGGCAGCTTAAAAATCACAGCAAGGTAACACGGACTCTACGTGTTTCATTTATATATCTTAGTAGTTAAAGCATTTGCCTAGAAAGGGGGAAAGCTAGATGTTCCTGCAATCTTGATTCACAGTGTCCAGTCTCTAGAAGACGAAACTTCAGATAGCTCCTTGCTTGACGTTTCTTACTGGTAGTTTTAGGGAACTCAGCTCAGCCTGAAAAGGCTTTAGATCACTTTCTTATGGTGTCTTTATACCCCTAGCCTTTAGTTTTCACTCTGAAAGTGAAGCATCTGAGGGGTAGTAGAAGTAACATCTCAACTGAAATTTGATCCATATATTCTTTGCTGGGACTCAGTTATAACCTCTTGTCCGTATTATCCTAACAGTAATTTACATACTTTTGGTTACTGTGGTTTGTTGGGTGTAAGTAAGTATCAGGTGAGACTTTAAAAAATCATCAGCAACGTAGAAAACAAGAAACTGTTTCATATCCATGATTAGTTCCATAGTTGGATGCCATCCTTGCTAGCCACATCACTGGTATCCCTTTGGCTGAACATGAAAGGAGAAACAAGGTACRAACAGATGTGAGCAAATTGTGATCTCACCCTCAGTCAACTGGCTGTGGGTCTGCATCAGATGAGAAGTGGGTTGTCATGTGGTGCTAGATGAGCTAAGACAAGGAATATTCAGCTTAGTTGCTGTACTAATATGTTTACACAATGTATGACTTGAAGTGGATTTCTCCAGTTAGTATTGACCATGTAGACATACTCAGAGATAACAATAACAGAAGATTTCTGAGGGAAAGTTGGTCGCCTTGGAAAGTCAATCCAGGCAGGTGGAAGGGATGCCACAGTGAACTCAGCAGGAGAGAGAAAATGCACAGATGTGTCTTCTGTCTTCTCCCTTGTATGGTCCTCTGCTGTGGGCATTTGCAGGTAGCGTTTGCAGCCATACAGTGTAGTGGAAACAGACTTCAACAGATGACAACTGGTAAAGGATCACCTAAATTCTTTGCTGTTTCTCTGTATTCAGCAGCAGAACCAGATCTGTGAATACAAGGCAGTGAGATGGCATAATATTCTTTAACTAGTAAAATAATATCATTTGCAGATTCATAAGACTTTTAAAGTCTTTATTATTATATATACTAATCATCATAGTTATTTGTAAATTTAAAATAGTAATTGTAACCTGCATCATGCTTAATTCGAGGGAACAAGAGAGTAGTTTATCCTTGAGAATCTATGCCAGTCAGTAAAACAGGCCACAAAAGTCAGTTGTAGCAAGAGCTTCTGGATATGTGGCATTAATTGCCACCTCCTGGAAGATTTTAAGTCCTCAGCATCCAGAGTTCTCTGGCACTTAATTTACATTTATATTGACTCAGCACATAATCGAACAAAAGATAAGAGAGGCTTTTTATGATGCAATATCATCTAGTTTTTCTGGTACCTTGGGATCTGTGAAGTCAGCCGTAGCAGAGCGAGGACGACGAGCAGGCTGACCCCAGTAGCAGTTCTCGATAGTGGGCTTTTGCGACAAGTAGGATCAGCTAATTGTTAACTCTTCCCTTGTTCAAATCGAACACAACTGAAATGTCTGTTCAAGGCAAATCTGATACGCTTCTCGACAGTCATAAGGCAATGAATGCATTTTGCTAAGTAAAAGGATAGATTCAGTTCTCAAAGATAAATCTGGACTTGGCCAAGTTAACTGTTATAGAACTATTGGATGATACATTAACTAGTGATTTACCAGAAGCTAACTCATGCTTTAATTACAGGAAAGTTAGCTAGAAAGTAATGCAATTAAAATTTGAGAAAATGCCTAACAATTAAATGTTATTTTTGAAAAGAAGTCTTTAAGTATTTTTTATCCTTTGATCTAAAAACATTTTTTTATGGAGGTAGATGAACTAGAAACTAAAACAAAAATTTATTTACCTGGATGCCTTTTTAGCTCTCAGTAATATTGTTATGTAATGATCTGTACTTACCTCACATAAGCATGATTTTATGTTGGAATGGCTAATAAAGTTACTGCATCAAGGATCCTGCAGAATAAATAAATGGCTTGATTACACTAAGCAGAGAACCCAAATTCACTGTGTTGTTGCTGGTCACATGAGAAGCCTGTGGGGAAGAAAATGCTGAATACTGCCTTTCTGAATTCCAGTCATTCTAAGGTATTTGAATGGCTTGAATGATGGATTTTGCTGTAGAATTTAATTTAAAGCTGTACAATACTGGTGATTTAGATGTTCCTAGGACTATTAGTTAAGTCATTTGGGACAGACCCAAATAGAGATGTAAATAGAATTCAAGAACCTAAATCACAAGTTGCAAAACAGTAAATATATAGTCACTTCCATTGCTAAGTTTATAAGTGTTTCATATTTTTATGTAAAATTTGCCTAAAGCTGTACTTCTGCACATGCTCTGAAATGCCTCCATCTTGATAGGGCTAAGTAGTTTGGGACTTAGTTCATCCTTGAATTCTGCTGAATTAGGAACAGGATATTATTTGTGGCAAAAGGGCAAAACAGTTTCTGTGCCTAGTGATTAAAACCAATGGATATATGCTCTAGTTCTACTCTGCTCTAAATCCTAGTCAAACAGTTTATGTGAAAGCCATGGAGTAGCAGTCCTAGGGCAAAAGACACAGATTATGACCCAAGGTGTCAAGGGTCAGTTTTAGAACAAAATATATACCATAAAATTCATTTTTACTATTACAGACAGGGCAACTGAGACAGATTAATGGGTCAGAAGCAAGTTACTTCCATAAACTTGTCTACACCTGGAAGCTTACTAAAATACCTATCATCAAGTAACAGTTTCACTTTGAGGATTTACAGCAAAGTGATTATACTAGAATAAATCAGAAGTAACTATTTTAGGAAATTTCCAACTGCATACAAAAGATAAAATGCAACATTAAATTTCCCAAGAATATTTTAACTAAACATATTCTTTCTTTATTTGGACAGCTTAGTCTTTTTTTTCTTTCTTTTTTCTTTTTTCTTTTTTCTTTTTTCTTTTTTCTTTTTTCGTTTTCCTTTTTTCTTTTCCATTTACTATATAATTAGTAGCTGCTATGAGGTGGGATTTTCCCTTCTTATTCTGAAATAGATGGGTTACATTATTGTTTCCAAGAAATGGAAGAGTATACTGCCAAAAAGTAGGAAAGTACTTCTTGTTTTAGTATAAAAAATAAAATAGTAAGTGAATTTTGTTTTTCATGGCTACATCCATGAATACACAATAGATTTTGATGTGAACAAGGGAAATGTGTACTTTCTTTGAACTCTATCCTCTTCTCATCAGTGTTTCATTTTTTAATTCATAATGTTTTCATTACATTAAGGGAACAACAGGGTAGCCCTCCTGTAGATAGTATAATAGCTATGTTTCCATGTAGTACAGGATAACTTGTTTTATTTGAGTTAAAATCCTGTTGTTTTTTTATTTCTTTAAAAAAAAGCCTACACATTTTGTTGAAACTGCTTATTTTAGTATCAGTTTCATAGGATATATAACCAGAAATGTATTGATAGTCATTACAACCTATCTAAAAATAAGCAATTCACACATCTAAAAATTATGAAGCTAGGCTATTGCCTAGGTGATATTACCTGGGTAATTCTTCAGAGAGCTCATAGAGACTCAGAATGGAAAATGTGTGGAAGTCTTGGGATTAAGTTTGCTATGGTGTTAAACAATTCATTTTCATATCAGTAACTTATAAAATTAAACGTCACTCAATGATTAACGCATATCTGGGACAGAAGGAGCGAAGATACCTGTTTAAATCTATCTTCAACCTGTGGCACATGAGGCTTACAAAACTATCTGATATTTCTTACAATCATGGGAAATAAAACTGAAACTGAGGTTGCTGATAGTCTATTCTGAAATTTGATGTAGAGTTGCTTGCATGTGATCCTTGTCTAATGTTGTGGTCATGCAAATGACAAAGACTGAAGACAGCTGCCTTAGAAAACAGGCACTCCTAATCTGGAATTCTCAAATTAAATTAGAGATTAATAAAGATGATATATTTTCTTGCTCTCCCTTCCTAGWACTGGAGAAGAAAATACTAACTAAGCATTTATTACATAATTTATTTGTTTTAATGACTCTCCTTTCCTTCTTTCTCTTTCCTGAGTATTTCATGTAGTATATTTCCCCCTAAAAATATAGAAATTTAAGGCTAGAAAGAGTCAAAGGAAACATACTGATTTCCCTCTCTTAGGCTCAGCCAGGTTTACATAAAGTATCTCTGACAAAGATCTCAGCATCCCATTAATGTTCTTCAGTAAGGATATTTTCCCAGTCTCATTAGGGCACTCATCCCTAGTGCCTTCTAGGGATTCAGCACCCTATTGAAAAGCTTCTCTATTTTGATTGTGCTGTTAATAGTATTTCTTCTTATTCTCCTCCAAGTGGCATAAAGAGCAATTGGTTACTGTCTTTTTCTGATGTTTTTACTATGTCTCTCCTCCATCTTTTTTCTAAAGAAACTCACTTCCTTTTGTTCTTTTTTTCAGATGTCATGTTTTTCTTAAAAAAACCCATCTTTTTTGCTTTTATCAGGATTCTGTCTCATTTCTTGTTAGACATGGGGCTCCTAAAATGGACAGAGAATTTCATGCAAGAACTCTCTGAAACTGAATCTATAGGAAGAGTTCTCATTCCCAGTATTGCATGCAGGGAGGAAATTGCTCTTTGGAAGGACATCACCATATTGATTCCTGAATAGGAATTTAGTTTGTAATCCTCTGTGACCTTAATCCATTTCTGTCATACTGCTATCTAGTTAAATATTTCCYGTTCTTTATTTTTTACTTGATTTTCTCATATTTGCATAGTATTTTGTTCTTTTGGGTTCAAATCCAGTAAGATGAAGCTAGATATTTTACTGATTTGTCAAGAAATTTTGGATTCTGATCCTGCTATCAACAATCTTTTCTATTTCATCATCACTGGTTTTGATAAATGAAAACTAGAATTTGAAGATCCCTTTGAAAGACTTGCAATGTTTTCCCAAATGACAGGAAGCTACTGAAAACTACCTCTTTGAAAATGACTTTTCCCAACGGCTTGCAAGGCTTTCTTTAGCACTGGGCCTTGGGACATCAGTACAGGCCAATGTTTAAAAATCATGCTAATGTCAAAGTTTATTGCACCTTTTTATTTACTTATTACATTTACTCTGTAAGCAAAAGAAATTAAACAAGCTGAATATCTTTTATCCATGACAAGCTCATGCTAGTGGTTTAGTATGCTGTCTTCTACTTTTTCCATCTCAGCATCTTTTGTTTCCCAATATTGGGAACATCCCAACAATGATATCCCCCTTTGTTCTCCTGTTACTTCTAATTTATAAAACTTTTTCATATAACCCCATATGCCACATTACATCCCCTTACATCTTTTCTTTTCCTATGTCCTTGGTCCCTTATATTCATTTTTGCTTTCACTTTTGATATGATTCATTCTTCATTGTTTTTCAAGTTGTTGTAGAGCTCCTGATACACCTATGATACTCTTTGCTGCTCCTACTGTCTCTTGAAGTAGAATAGTTGGGTTCATAAAATAATCTCTTTCAGTAATCCTATCTGTATTCTTTTGTTTTTCATGTTCTTTCCCAAAATGACTCTACTTCCATCTCCCTGTTGAAATCTACTCTTCCAAAGACTGTTGACCCGTTCAACTACCTTTGTAATCTTCTTTTCATTAGATTAATGACACTTGTCATTTAATGATCACTCCATAAAGGTAATCTTCAAATCTTTCCTAGTAGTCAGGAATCTAAAGCATATATCTATATCTAAAAACCAAATACCACTATGGAGGAAGAGATTACTTTTTAAAATAAAACTTGTACCTCATATGTTCAAAAGTTTTAACAGATTTACTATCCAATTTACAAAAAAGTCCACCTTTTGAGGATCCTTTGAAGCAAAATATAGTACTATTAAGATTTTAGATGACATTACGGTGCAAGGGTCTGCAGGTGTATTGAGAAGAATTTTGTAGTTTCATGCAAGAAGTGTCTTGAAAAAGGGGAAGTGATAAAGACATGCAATATTCTACACTAAGGTGCAAATACAGGAAAAGGAACAACTGTAATGAGTTTTAAATTAATATTAAAGTTTTAGCAGATTCATAAGATGAACATAAGTTAATAATGTTGCAAAAATGCAAATTTTGTAGCAGGTACATTATAAGTAAGCTCTTGGCTGGACTACTTTGTCCTACTTTCAAAATGGTGTTTGAAGTAGAATGTGAACTAGCTAATGTGGACAGAGATAAATGGAGAGTAGTGATAATGACCAGAGATCTAGAAAAAAAGAGGAATTGTTGAAGGAATGTAGTGTGTGTAGTATATAGAGAATACTGAAGGAAGATATTAATATATCTCAATTAGTGTATCTCAAAGAGGAGATTTGTTTTCCAAATTCACTTTAGATAGTCAAAAGATAATTGGTTTAAATTGCGGCATGGAAGATTCAGATTAGATTAGGAAAAGATTGCTAGTGACTCTTAAAAGCTATTAATAATAGAGCACCTGCTTTCCTAGAAACTTTCCTAGAAAACTGTCCAGTCCATCCTTGTGCCTAACCAACGTTAATTATGCTTAAAGTAGAAAATCTCTCCAGGATCCTCCTAGCTCTCTTTTCCAGGTTATGATATTTTTAGGTTACATCATCTCTGTGAACTACCCCCTTTTCTCTCTTACTAATACTTCCTAACCATTGGGATTAATCTCCAGTTTATCAGATTACTCAGAAAATAGAAAATGTAGTTGAAATCTTAACAACATCTATGTCCCGGAATGTCTGCATTTTTATCTGTTTTTGCAAAGGTTAAGCTTATTTAGGCCTCCTTGAAAGCCTGTTGAACTCAAGGGAAACTCTGATAGTTTTCAAGGGCTTTGAATCTAATCATTTCAACTTTGTTAAACAATTGTTTCTTTGGTGTTGTCATTGTGGAGTGAAATACACATCAAGCAGCTTGTATTTATCCAAAGATGACTTAGTTTGGCATTTTGAGCTGAAGTCATTGGATTAGTGGAATAAAATATGTATTTCCCTCCTTTATTTTTTTCTTTTTTCCAGTGTTTCTTTCAAGCATTTAAGTGTCTGCTGAAAAAATATCTTAAACAATTTATACCAAACATTTAAGAAGCTGCAGCCAAAAAGTTGATCTGTGGTGTATTAAAGTCAGGCTGCAACCTTTTATATTTCTAGAACAAATGAGTGTGTTTGTTCTTCCCAAATCCTTTCCACTTCAAAGACAGATCCCTGTCTAACTCTGTCAGTGTGCTTTGAAGAAAAATGCAGTTCTGTTTTTATCACATTTTCTGCACGTCTCTCTGATGCAAAGGAGCAAGAAGTCTCATTTGGAAGAAGTCTTGTCCTACTGAGCTTCTGGTTGAGTTCATGGCTCATGAGAAAAGTGTCAGGATTTCATACAGGATTCTACACAAGTAAATTGTCTCTGTCTTTTAAAATAACATTTTTAAACCTTACCCTTATCTGTGTATATAAAAGATTGGGAAATTATAAAGCTATATTCACATATGTAACCTGAACGCTGCCCTAGTATGCCTGTATCTAGCAATAGAGATGTTATTAATAGTTTTATTTTTAATTATTTCATTTTTTGTTCTGAACACTTGCATCCTTTAGTGTATTTACCAATATAGCTTTGAGTTATGAAACTTACATGTCATTAATGGATCTATTATCCTAAGCTAACGTCTGGAAATTTCTTAGATACTACAGTGTTCTGATTTTTTTTGTGAGAATCTTGCCATTTTAGAGGCTGTATTTTGAAAGTGGACATCTGCGCTTTGATAATGTCTATCATGGAGGATATTAGGAAAAAAAATAGAGTAATTGTAATAGGTAGTCAGCTTACACAGACATAGATTTGCCTTATCAATCCTGTGGGAAAATAACATACTGTAATGAAAGAGAGCTGAGGCAGACTTGTTCAAGGCCTTACTGGAGGTCTGTGATAGAAGAAGGAGCTAACTCAGATCTTCTGAGTTCAAGTTCAGAATTACAGCTTCTAGACCATTATTTTTCTCTTGCTCAGATGCACAGTTCAGTAAAATCACTTTTTTTTGTGAATATGATTGTATGTTAGGAGATTAATATTAGGGTTAAATTGTATCTGAGCATAGGATACGCAGTTCTCACTCAACTGGCTAAACACACTGATGTCATTCCCTTTAAATGGAGAGCAAGTTCTATTCTAAGAAAACATGATTGCGTGCACAAGCAAAAAGAACCATAATCATACAGTATGGTGATAATGAAAACATGGAAAATCAGTCTGAGGTCTGAGTGAAACAATAATACCCATGATGAAACACCACCTTCTAAGCAGTGGTGTTTCTAACCGCATAATTAGGCTTCAAATTGCTGAGGCAGAGAGATGTAACAGAGTGCAAACAGAACCACAAATGTACTTATGCCAGAGAAACTGTACTTCTCATGTAAAAGTCAAGAAGTGACATTTGTCAGTCTACGGTGCTTCTGCCAACACACTGCCACCCCAGCTTTAACCCAAAGGGAAAGTCTGTCTATGGATTATAACAGTCATGAGATGCCTTGTATCTGGTCTCTGGTGCTATGTGATGTGTGCTGAGAAATGTTGATTGAGAACTGAGTGGGCACATGAACTTTCCTGTTATAGCCTGGACTGAAGTAGGTCACATAGTCACTCTATTTAACAGGAAACTCCTACTCACTAAAAATAAGTCATTTCATGTCGGGCATTTTTCATCCCGTATCACAACCACTTTCTTGGTTAAATATCTTTGTTTGAGGTACAATTTCTATCACATGTAGGTTTTGTTTCTTCATGTGGATTCGTGCCTTAAAAGATTGTTTAACCCATTTCTAAAACATTTGGAATGATGGCATCTACTTTTACTTCCAAGTCAATTTTTAACTCTCCTTAGACAAAATAAACAACTTAGAATTCTATGTCCAAGTCTATTTAGGCCACTTGCCTACGGTCTCTTTATTCTCATTTCTCCAATTTACTTTTAGCTGTTCACTGAATCGGGGATTGTCTCCATGTTGTGAATGTGTGTGGGATGCTTATAACATGAGGAGGGTTGCAACTGCTATATATAACAAAACAAGCAAACAGTAACCCTGGGTCCAGCTCATCTATTTTATCACATATTTGCAAACCTACTGGTTCTCCTGAAATTGATGTATTAATGCTAGTGTTCGTCTCGCTAAGGATGAACTTTGTGCAGGTTCAAACTACAGCTAGCATTTAAAACTCAGAAATACTTATTTGTGTTCTCACTGACATTCTCTACAAAAATTCAGAAGAGCAAATAGACGCAAGTCACCTCCTACCCCTTCTTTCTGACTGAAGAAACAACTCAAGCTTTTCTGGGGTAAAGTGAGCAGCTGAATGATTAAGGTAGGAAGATATACTCCTGTATGAAGTTTACAGACTCTGCTTTTCAGGGTGCTTCATGCATATGTTAAATACAAAGAAAAAAATGCTGCCGCAGCCCTGAAAGCAGTGTCTAGAGCACAGTGGAGTATGAGTTAAAATCAAGTTCCCTTGTACAGCTTCAGGAAGATGGGAGAACTGTATTAAGGAGCTTTCCTGAAAAAGGAATTTTTTAAGTTTAAAGCTGTTTAACGTGAAGGGGACTTAGGAGCCAGAATACCTATATTTTTCAGAAAATATTCTGTCAATTTGAATTATTGCTCACGAATAGCCAAAATATTAATCCTTTATTCTTTTCTTTCTTTTATAAAAGTACCAGTTTTACTGTGTTTTTGCAGCACTTGATTTGATCTGTATCTGTACACAAGTTTATGATGCAGTCTAATATGACATCTAAGCTGATCTACAGCTAGCTCCACTAAGAGAGCAGTCTGGTGCCCTTCCCAGCCCATGCGCCTGTGATTCTGCCACTTCCTTTGCCTTAGCCGTTGTGTGGCCTGAAGGGAACAGGGGTGTCACACTAGAACAAAACTAGCCCTATGAAAAATGACATTACTGGCAGGGAAAATGAAGGAGAGTTCAGCTGCTCCAAGAAATTAGTTTAGGTGGAACATCARATCACATCATTATAGAACGTATTACTGATTACTTCCTCCAAGGAGCAGCTACAGACCTTTTTTGCCATGCCAGATGATAGTCTGGGTATGTGCAGAAAACAAAGCAGATATCATCAGGTAATTTTCCTGAAAGAAACTTTAGCACTAATTTAGGCAAGATTTTTGAAGAYTCTGTTCCAGGACTTGAATATCAAAACATCACACTAGACCTCTTCCTTATTTGGACCATAGGGAACGTTATTGAAAAAACTTAGGAGCTTCCTGCATTAAGGAGCAGCTGAGGTTTCAGGTTATGTTTCTTAAAAAGGCATATAAAAGTACCTCAATTTTTATCTAGCTACTTGATGTTTCTGGAAATTAAGCTAGGTTGGTGAATTCTCCATTCATTTTACTGATGCACACACAATCTTTTGGCCTAATATTTCAGGCATTTTAAAAAAGGTTACTTAAAACATCTTTATCTATAATTTCTTTTATGTATCCAAAACCCATTTGATTTGAGTCAGCTACTGTTTTGCTTTTTGTCACTTTTTTAAAAATATGGAAAATACATACTATGTTGAAAAAAGGATAGATTACATGGAAAAGTAAAGTCAAGGTGTTTTTTTGGCTTCTGCTCTGTGAAAAAATAAAGCTTTAGTAAAAGGTTTAAGGCTGTCTCTTGAAGAAGTATGTGATTTTTATAACTCTGGGGAGTATGCTTTTTATTTTGCTGTAATAATCAGACAGTGCTATAAAGAATCTTTGTGCCCGAAGACAGTTTTTGTGCCACTGATATTTTGACAGTTAACTTTGAAATTCAGGGGTAAAAAAATAATTCTGTTAAATTAGGTTCAGTGTTTCAGGTAGTTTCTTTGCTTACTGCCATTGACATTTTTTCTTCTCCTTAAAATAAATGAGGTAGAGAGTTCTGAAGGTGAATCAAATTGGCAAACACATATCAAACCAGTTATCACCGGTGGAAAAAAAAAATGTAACAAATGAATACAGAAAATAGCTCACACTAATTGGGCAAAAAAAAAAAAGTTTTTTTTTGACTCAAGGAAATATAAAAGATGACCCTTGGGCAAGATAAACCATGAACATAGCTGTTTCTACTGCTGTATTAAAGAACCTTGTTCACTGAGCTTCAAAAATATGAGCTGAAATAATATGGTATTTCTTTTGGCATGAATGCAACACTGTAACATCTGAAGCCAAAATCAGCAGATTTCATTCAAAATGCAGAGATAATATAACCCTTATTGAAATGAAACCTTGAATATTTTTTCTATGATTAAAAACTTTACAGTGAATCCACTGGGGTCAAATCCTAAAGAAAAGATGACATAAGAGAAAAATCTATTTTGTAACTATTATAGGTTGCAATTAAAAAAAAGGCTATCACCCCTGTCTCATGGGGGGCAGGTTTAGGTCAGTTTGTTAGAGCATGGTGCTGCTAATGCCAGGGTCACGGGTTCAATCTCCATATGGGCTATGCTGAGGGTTGGACTAGATGATCTCCAGAGGTTGCTTCCAACCTTACCATTCTATGATGATCTATGATAAAACTTTGAAAGAAGCCTATGTTTAAGGAGATTTACTTTAATGTAAGATCTCCATTCTAGTACTCTATCTTACATGGATTTTTTTGTTTATTGTGATGGAAGTTCTACCTGCTCCTTTTCCACTTAATCCAAAATTTATGATACTGACATCATAATTAGTTTTTTCTGGCTGTTAATAGGAAAAAGTGAGTCAAGAAGGAAAGAAAAGGAGGGAATCACAGGTGCAATATCAATTAATATTTCATTGAGATTTCCCAAGAACACTTTTAAGAGATATCCGTTAGACCAACATTCATTTCTTCTTAATGAGAGTGAAGAACAGAAAAGAGAGAAGAAAAGCAAAGATTGCTATTTAAATATAATAATGTTCTTAGGTTGAACTTGTATGTAAGTAATCTTATTGTTTATTTATGTAAGTGAAATTTTGGCCTTTTATATTGGTATAGGTGACAAAGGACTCAATTTACTTGCCCGAGGAGACATGTGCACTGCAATCTGGGAGGTTCTAGGGTGCCCAAGCCATCTCCTTGAAACTGACAGGTGGCAAAGAGCACCAAAATCTATGGATCAAGCCCAGGATCTCACTCTCAGAGCCTTGTCTTGAACATTTCGCAGAATTAGAGTCAGTGGGATGGAAGGGACCTCTGGAGATCAATTATTCCAACCCCCCTCCTGCTCCACATGTGGCTGCACCAGTGCTGAGTGGAGAGGAGGTTCCCTCGACCTGGTGGCAAAGCTCATCCTGATGCAGCCCAGGAGTCTGTTGGCCTTCTTTGGCACATATTGCTGGTTCATGGTCAACTTGTTGTCCACCATGTCCTCCAGGTCTCTCTCTGCCAAGCTACACTCTAGTCTGTCAGCCCCCAGCCTGTCCTAGTGAATGGGATTATTTCTCCCTAGGTGCAAGACTTGGCACTTCACTTTGTTGAACTTCCTGAGGTTCCTCTCTGCCCATTTCTCCAACCTGCTGAGGTCCCTCTCAAAGGCAGCACAATCATCAGTGTATCAGTGTGTCAGTGACCTCACTCAGTTTTGCGTTGTCTGAAAGCTTGCTGAGGGTGCACTCTGTCCTATCGTTTACATCATTAATGAAGGTGTTGTATTGACCTCTGGGGGATACCACTGGTTAACTGGCCTCCAGCTGTACTACTTGTCACTGATCACAGCCCTCTGAGCCCAACAGTTCAGCCATTTTTCAGTTCACTTCGTCATCCACTTCTCTAGCCTGTGCTTCACCAGTTTGCCTGTGAGGATGTTAAGGAAGACAGTGTTGAAAGCCTTGCTGAAGTCAAGATAAGCAACATCCATAGCTCTCTTCTCATCCACCAAGCTGGTCGTCTCATTGTAGTAGGCTATCAGGTTGTTTCAAGCATAATTTCCCCTTTGTAAATCCATGCTGACCACTTCTAATCACCTTCTTGTACTTCATATGTTTTGAAATGGCTTCTAGGATTATTTGTTCCACTCCATGACCTTCTCGGGCCCGAGGTGAGGCTGGTTGGCCTATAGTTCCCTGGATCCTCCTTCCTGCTCTTCTTGAAGATAAGAGTGGCATTTGTTTTCTGTCCGTGCTCAGGAACCTTCCCCCATCATCATAAGTTTTCAAAGATAACTGAGAGCAGTCTTGCAAGGACATCAGCCAACTTCGTCAGCATTTGTGGGTGCATTCTCCTAGTTTGTTTAGAAAATCTCAAACCCAATCCTCTTCCACTGAGGGTAAGTATTTCTTGCTCCAAACTTTCCTGCTGGTCTCTGGGGCCTGGAATTCCTGGGGGCAAATCTTACTGGTAAAGATAAAGAAGACAAAGGCAAAGAAATCATGGACTACCTCTACCTTTTCCATGTTCTTTGTCACCAGGTCCCTTGCCCCATTTGTCAGAAGATCTACATTTACTCTAGGTTATTTTTATTTATTTATTTATTTATTTATTTATTTGCTGCTGTTATAACTGTAGTTCTTCTTTTTGCTCTTCAGGTCTCTCACCAGACTCAATGCCAGGTGGCTGTGGCTTTCCTGATGCCCTGCCTACATGCTCAGACAGTATCTCTATATTCCTCCCGGGTCATTTGTCTCTCCTTACACCTCTTGTATGCTTTGCTTTTATGTTTTTTTTTTATTATTATTATTATTTTAGACTGGAATCTCCAGATTATATTCAGCAATACTTTGCTGATCACAGGAAATGAAGGACAAATCCTAAGTACTGCAGACTTCTCAAGGATCCTCAGTGAACTACAATTTGACTTGAATATAGATAGCAGAGTTTGCCTGTCAGTTTCTGCTTGACATATATTTATTTACTTGATATTCAAAACCTTGCCATTTCATATTAATTATTTTCAACATATATTTTCTGGCTTATTCAGAGGAAGTTTATGAAAAAGTAGTAGTTTATTTTGAGAAAAAACCTTTTCCTTCATCTCTGGTAAGCATTCGCTGGTCATTATAACAAGAAATCACAGTATTATTAGCTTTTTTAATGGATATTTATATATATATTTTTATAATATTACCTACAACAAGAGCTAAAACAATATTGTAAATAGTGTAACCTTCTTGGGATGTGAACAAACAATATGGTCTAACCTCAGAGGTACACACAAAAACTAGTTTTTTTCGCTATTTTCTGGAAAAAAATCAGATGATTCAGGAAAAAAGAGTACCATACCAAACAATGAGACTTTTTTTAGTGTAGCACTCTTATGAGCTTTACCATGGAAAATCAAAAAATTGGAACCATATAATTAAAGCACACCATAATGCAGACTTCTATGTCTAGTAACATGCTTTTCAGCTGTCTTCACTAACAGATTTTTGTAGCACTAGAAAATAAGAGATGTGGGATAGCAAATGAGTTTTTTTTTTTTTTACAAATTTCCATTTCATGGATTTCCATTCCAAAGCTCTGCTGATTCAGCTACCAAACCTGTAGTATGCTACAGTAATTGCATATAAAATTGTTGCTGTACTGGCATGATTTTACTGCTTAACATTTCTTTTTCTTTTTCTTTTCTTTTCTTTTCTTTTCTTTTCTTTTCTTTTCTTTTCTTTTCTTTTCTTTTCTTTTCTTTTCTTTTCTTTTCTTTTCTTTTCTTTTTCTTTTTCTTTTTCTTTNCTTTTCTTTTCTTTTCTTTTCTTTTCTTTTCTTTTCTTTTCTTTTCTTTTTCTTTTTCTTTTTCTTTTTCTTTTTCTTTTTCTTTTTCTTTTCTTTTTCTTTTTTGGCATCCCTACACACAAAGATATTAATTAGGTAATAGATTAGAGTGTTGTGTAGCTGTAAAGACAAAAAGTACAACTGAGAGTTTGGTAATGCTCTCAGTCCTTGAGCTTCCACGTACTACTCAGTGTTTGTATGGGCCACGTTCATTGTCTTCCTTATATTTGCCCTGTTACTTCCATGCTGAGACTGGCTGCTCTTGGCTGTCCCCTGCTGCCACCTCGTGTTGGGCTTTTTATATCTTTAATCATCAGTTGTGTATTATCTGCTTGCTGTCTTACGATGTAAAGAGTCTTGGGCTTTGTCACTTATATGGGAGGCTGCCAAGAAGTCTGACTCGTTTGGGAAATACAAAACTTTTTAGCTTGTTTTTGTATGGCCTCTGTTCCTGTAATATCTGCATACTTTCCAAAGTTTGTGTTTCCAGTTTGCATATTTCCCCACACAAATAAGAAATGGAGATTGCTCATTTGCTTTGTTCACCTCTCTCTCTCCAGCATGATAAAAGGAAATGTTGATGGATAAAACTAAGATGCTTTGCATTTCCTCTTGAAGTGGATGGTTACTGCAATTTCTGTTAGAAGCCGCCTGATGAGAAACCCATATTTTTAATTCCCGAGAAATATGACCTCATTGCTTCAAGTGAATGCACCCTTCAGGGGACACAAACAA
This sequence comes from Rhea americana, assembly GCF_003343005.1. Lineage (NCBI taxonomy): Eukaryota > Metazoa > Chordata > Aves > Rheiformes > Rheidae > Rhea > Rhea americana. The sequence continues at coordinate 2,309,482 of NW_028186412.1, read as the reverse complement.
CCATAAAGCAGAATTATTTGGTACCTTGAATGTTTTTAAGTTTTTCCCTTGTGTTATTTTTTAAGACACATTTTAAATAGAAATTAAGTAGTTCTGTTGCCATGCTCCTTGCTGGATCTTAGACCTACAGCTCCAACTATTCTTGCCACATTCCCCTATTGGCTGCTCCTTCTCCTCCTTATATGTTGTCATGGTAAGAGCCTTGTGTCCACCTTCTCTACCTTTGAGCTAAGGGAAAGACATATCTCTCCTCTCAAGCCAGAACTGTCAAAAAAATCTTGTGAAGCCCAAATCCTCCAATAGTCAGAGGACTTTGTTATTACAAAGCCAGGAGGCTGGCTCTGRCTTCCAAGAAGACCACAGACACCAGCATGTAGTCTGTGAAGAGAGCTGTTAGAGGAGTGGGGCCATGAGCTGTTATGGCATGAAATGTAGATGTGATCTAACTGCAAATAGCTTCATCTCTTCCTTCCAGATGTTTCTGAAGGAAGTTTACACACAGTTGGATGGTATCAGTTGGATGTCATCCACCTGGAGGTTGTGCCGGTTGTCCACCAGGAAGTGAGGGTCTTTGATTTCCCTAAGGACATATTTTATGTGTGGAAACCTCTCCTGCCCCTATATTCCTATAGGTTTTGGTGAAATCTTTGCTCAGGACTTGGCATTTGTGAGGATCCAAATTGCTGAGGAAGGCAGATGTCTGCTAAGACAACTGCACTCAGTATGGGCCTTGTATTAAAAAAAATATATCAGCAATATTAGTAACTCCAGCTGAATCCTGAGGTGTAGCAGGTAGGTGCTGGTAGATTTGTACCAGTCTCCAGTAGGGACCCAAAGTGCCCGCTTTATTTGTTGCCATACCCAACATGCTGGTTGCTGTGAATGACATTCTGAAGCCTGTATGTGCCCTATTACACATAATGAATTAGRCATCCAGTAGAACAGTTGCTGTCATTTAGAATGCAAAATCGCTTGAAGCTGAAGTTAAAGTTATGCCCAACACAGGTCCCTTTTCATCCTTCTGGATCTTGTCTTTGATTATTTTTTTCTTGGACATTCATAGAATCTAGTCTTCCTCCTGAAGTCTTTTAACCAAAAATTAAGAATCAGCAAAATACCATGCAAGCCCAATAGCCTGCCTATGAATTTCCAAAACCCTCTGTTCTTCAGCCTCTACTCTGTCTTCCTTGAAATTTTTACTTATATCCAAAATCTTAACTGTAGTCCAGTCATCTGTTGTTTGTTTCTTTCTCAGAACTTCTCCCCATCTCTCTCTCTCCTCTCTCTCTCTCATGACCTCGCAGAGGAGCTTTATTCCATAAGGTCCTCTGCCCTATGGGTTTGAACGCCTGCCTTTATGGCAATCACATGGATCCTCCCAAACACTGTCATATTCAGGTTTAACAAAGAAGGCTTTTATTATTCTTTCGTCAATGTTGGGGTAAGGAGCAGGTGTAAACTCTTCATCACACTTGCCAACCATTAGACTGAGTCTCAAGCAAAATTCCAGTTGGCAGGTAAGAAGAGATAAATCAGTGCACATTACCATTACTTCTCTCATGTATCATTGCCGAAAACCCTGAGTGAGAGGGAGCCAGGACATCGATATGAGCTGCAGTTTTCAGTAATAGRAGACTAAGATAAGCTCTTCAGATTAGCTCTTAGAATGATATTTTTATTTATAAATTAGAATTGTAATTGTCCGGTGCATATTATAAAGACACTAAAGCCAAACAACCTGGCCTTACATTTGCAAGAGCTCCTGGTGACTGTATAGCCCTCTTTTTTGTACCTAATTTTTCTGAGGTATAAATGTCAGTGCCTTGAGCACACTAATACACCTTAATTGCCCTGACCAGGCTCACCTGGGACCTCCACCCACACCATCTGCCCATTGGACTGGACCTCCTTTATAGCTCACGCTTGGGCAATCAGCCTTTGCCTGAGCTGTATTGTAGGTGTGTTTACCTGCTGTGCTGTTTCTTGTGTTGTCTTCTTGATAGACTCAGATCTGAACTGTTAGTTGATTGTCTCCAGTGCTGCCTTCTGGTGGATGTAATCTTGCCTACCATCCTACCTCTGGCCCTGTCTCTTGCTTCTTCTGAGTGGGCAACCTGGATGGCCAATGGCCTTGACTTACCTTGTTTGGGGCTGCCAGTTTTATCAGCACCCTGCCCTACCTGCTCTGCTGAATTGCAGCAGGGCTGTGCCCTGCTGGGTAATGACACTGCCTGTGTCAGCCCTGCCTTCCAACTTGCTCTCACTTGTGGAGCAGCTCCATAGCAGTGAGGGAGTGGGTGCAGTTCCTTCTGTGGCCTTGCTACCGCCAGCCCCAAGGCAAATGTTGTGCAGCTGCAATGGGTAGGAGAGCTGGACCATCTCTTTCACTGGCAGCCTGTCATTAAGCTGCTTTGGGTGTATTGTGAGTTTACACCTGAGGTCTTTCTCCTACTACAATCATTTTTCTAGGACTTAGCTTCTGAAAACCAATTTTTCATCCAGTGCTTTGAACTTCATGGTCTCTTGTCACTTGAAGTGACTGAAAATCCATATCTAGTTTCCTGTGCTGGTGATTTAAGTGTGCAGTGGAGGCATACTTTTAAAATGTTGGCTAATCTTTAGGTGGAGTTTCAAGGTGACCTTAAACAAGTTCCTCATTTAGCCAGATCACCATGAGAGTGAAGCCTGGCCCCCTTCCAGATCAAGTGTGTATACTTAATACCTTTGAGTAGCCATTTGCACTCTTTCTTCTGTTGTTATCATTACAGTTTTCTTTTCATTAGATCAGTATCAGCCTACTCATTTAACTGGGAATTTCCCCTAGGAATATGCCTTGCCAAAAGCAATCTTATTTCAGGACAGACTTGCATGAGAACGTTTTTTTCAGGTTCTCACTGGTAAGCTGTATGGAAATAGGTAGTTTGGAAAAGTTTCTGTTTTTTTAAGGAAAATTCAGCAAGGTCATGTGTGTGTATATACATATATATATATACACCAATATGTGCATGTGATGTATTCAACATCAATATCTATATATTAGATAGATAAATATATATCTACTTTCACTCCACAAAACAATTACCAGCTAGTAGTGCAACTAAAGATTATGGCTAGCATATGGCCCATATTGCTCTACAACCTTTTATCTACTCAGGGGAAAATGGCACATTTATTTTTAAATGGTTGTTTAAATTACTAGTGTGACGAAAACTTGAAACATTTTCTTATTTTTCTTCCATAAGGTAGAAAAAAGGACAGCCTTACTGAAGTTATGGAGGTTCACAACTTATTCTAATTCTGTTCCTCCCCAAAATAATACTTCGCTACAGATCCATATGTGGGAATTTGTGTTTTACAAAATATGGAAATACTGTTTAAACTGTGAATGATGCTGAATATGTGCTTCTGACAGGGCGGCTTGTCATGCAGTGGAAGATGACAGCCRCATTAAAGTAGGTCGTACTGCAGTTTCTAAGTTTTGTTAGAAGGTTAAAGAAGTGGTGTTATGGATACCTTCTTCCACGTATAAATCTTATCCCATGGCTGGCTGGACAACACCTTCGTGCACTACTGCTTTAGTGTTGAAGTCTCCCCCTGCCTCGTTCTCCTTCTGAGTCTGTGGAAACTCTTGTAAAAAGTTCTGTCGTTCAGTCCTGGAACAAACCAAAATGCTGTAACCTGAGGAAACGCTTCATTAGGGCACAGCTGTGGCAGCGACCTGCTTTCGGCCTGAGACTCCCAGCGCAGGGCATGCAGCGACGCGAGCACCCGCGGCGTACGTATAAGCTCACATCAAGGCATGTAACTGAACGTCCACATTTGAAAAGCCCAGCTAATGTAATTGGGCATGTAACTGTGCAAGCAGATTTGTAAGGCTGTATTTTTAGCACTTGTTTTCTTTCACGCTTACTTACATCAAATATCATATTAACCAATTCAGATTTTCAGCTCGCTTTGAAGTAGTACATCTGAAATTCACAAGGCAATACTGAAAAGCGATATCTTTTAAGACWGAACGAGCGTCTCATTTGGTTTTAATCAGTCAATTTGCAAAAACAGATTTAACCTGATATAAATAATCTCATAATTAAAGTAAAAGATGTGCAATTAAATGGTTAATAATGCTAAAATAGGCATTTTGCTCATTAAAATAAAATCTTGCAACCATTGACTTCTATGCAGATAATTTTCCCCCCTACTTAAGGGGAATTATATATTAAGTTTTAATGTGCCTATGCATTTAACTGCCTAAATATCATTTTTACAGTGGTTCAGCAGTATACACACAATGCGCAAGTACAAATTTGAAAACAGCGCTTAAATAAATGTTGCATGTGACATTTTATTAAATATTAGGGATCTGATATTTACATCGAAATCTTCAGAGTTTATGCTAAAATATTTATTAACCTTCAAACATAAATTCCTCTAATATAAGTAAATTACTGTTTGTGATAGAAATGCTAGTCTTTTTCAGTTTTGTATGCATATAAGTCAGTCCTGAAATGCCCTCTACTGGTCATAGAAAGCAGTCAGGAAAGCAAAGATATTTCAGGGTAGGTAAACAGATGTGATAATGTGAGTTATATCATCCAGCACAGTTTCTGGATTTTGTATATATATATTTTTCAAAAAAGTATTTAAACTTCATAATTGTCTAATACGAAAGGGTTTAAAAAGAAAAATCTAATTAGCACCAGATAGACTTTACAGAGGATGTTTCTAAACAAAACATTTTTTTTTTGTACTAAAATTGAAACACTTTTACTTGACATGACCTCTTCTTTCCCCACTCCAAGTCATAGACAGAATTATGTTACTGAAGCTAATCGTTAGACTGGAGAAAATGACAAATTGCAGCATACTGATATTCTAAAATTGTGGAGTGAGAAGAAGCCAAATATGTAACATAAACAAGACCAAAATTGTAGCTAGGAGAGAGTAAAGAGGATCACTACCGGTGCTTGCTAATCAGTCAGTGTTGCCTTCCCTTCCCTATTATAGTATGTTCCTAGGATCCTTGAAGGAGAAGAGGGGATCTGAATTACTTGGATGGATGGGTCCAGAGGGGAAAAGAAAAGCAGACAAGCAAGGAAGCGTGTTTGTGTGGTGTCTTCATCTGACTTACTACTATTTGTTATTTTTGTAGACCATACCCTGCTGTTTGAAAAGCTATAATTGACCTTTGAACAACAATGTTATGCCAATTTAGTTTCAACTTCCGATTATGGCAGTGTCTAATAAGTCTTTCTTTCTTTCTTTTTTCTTTTTTCTTTTTTTTTTTTTTTTGCACAGTGGTACTCATCTTTGGGGATGGTGACATGGTGGCCAGGATGACAGAACCCACATCTTTTAGGTCTCCTGTTGGCACAGTGAAAAATTATGGATCTAAGAGATGTAATATCAGGTAATATTCCATTCTTGCATTAAGTTGTCCAGCAGTTAAGCCTCATTTCCAGTACATAGATTCTAGTGATTTATTCCAGTCTCATACACTTCTTGTTTATATATATATACACTCCTAATATGGTCACTGTGTAGTTGTAGACGTTTTGTTTGTGCAAATTGCCATCTTTAACTTTTGCCAGGATCTATAAACATCCGTACGTAAGAGACTGAAGTTACACTTTTGTTTCTATGGGCAACTGGTAGAACAGGACTCTGCACTTGGGTGGAAATACTGCCTTGTCTGTATATCCAAAGCTTTCAGGATGAATATTGATTGGATACCACACTTTGTATTTTTTGAAAATGTATTATTGAAAGAATACATACTTCTCTTTTTTATGGTTCTATTCATAGGAGATCAATAGTGCTAGAACCTCAGAAGTGTTGAAACAGTACTTGTGAAGTTGATGAGACAGAAATATTGATATGTCTTCTGAAGAGTGCTAAGAGATATGGCTTTTTTRTTAAAGAAAGCGGTATGTATTGTCAGACATATATGACAGCAACAAATATATGGTGCCTGGATGCAACCCTGTCTAACATGCTCTAGGTGCTTGAGCAGGGAGGTTGGACTAGATGATCTCCAGAGGCCCCTTCCAACCTTACCAATTCTGTGAAAAAAAGGCTAATTATGTGTGGAGAAGGAGAGAGAAAGGGAGGAGGAAAAGAGCAGGGACCAACAACTGGAAATAACAGTATTCTGGGTCCCAACTGGAAATAACAGTATTCTGGGTCCTTTCAGTCCATCAAAGTATTCTTTTAAGAAACTCCAGCCTCACTGTAGCTTCCACGGACATGGAGAGAACAACTATTTGGGCCACTCTTTTCCTCTCTTCATACTATTGTATCCTACTTTCCTTGCATTGACTCCCACTCTAAAACATGGTGCATTCCAGACTGTGGTTTTTATACTTCCACAAAAGATCCTTCCAAAATCCTGAAGTGAAGACATTTGAATTAATCTGATCTGCCTTGGCATAAATACCTGGATGCCTGGATGATTTATGATTAAAAGATACAAAGATACTTTAATTATCTGTTAAATAAGACTTTGAGATTGTCTAAAACCGTACTACTCTTCAAATTGTTTACTCTTCAAATTCAAAAAAAGGCCATTTAGCATTCTAAATGCTAGTGTGTGAATGAAATGAAAGCAGACAAATTGTAATCTTGAATGACATGTCTCAAGCTTGAATTTTGTTGCCTGTGTTTCTTAATCCTCAGGAATATATACTGAATATAGTCTGGAACTCTCAGAATATTCACAGCTAAGAATTAACTTACTGTCCACAAGATGCCATTATTGTGCCAGAAAAGGAGAATTGTTTGTATATTTATATGGCAATGTTAGTCAGAAATTACAGGTCATATTTTAGATATATTAGTGCATAGATTTGTATTATAGATATTAAAGTATTAACCTCTCTCTTGCCACGATCAGCTTTCTTCTTACGTCCAAGTAACCAAAGGAAGGCTGCTTACAGAGCAACATCTGAAAAGAAGTACAAAGAGAAGAACAACTCAGTTACAGCTGGAGGAATAATATATCTTCAATATCATTCCCTAACCAAGACCATCAGCTTAAGAGCTCTCAGCAGCACTTTTCAATGTGTTGACCATTTGAATATCTTCCTTTTTAGAGGGAAACCTGAGCAAAGATAGAAGTAGTGGTCTGGAGATCAAATAAAGACATGTCATGGGTAAATCTAGGGTGGGTAACCACAAGAAGCAGAAGCACACCATTCAGTGATTTAAAATGGACTCAGGGGAACAGGATACTGACTCCAAGTGGTTAGGGTGTCCAAAACCTGGCTGGTGGCCCCATCAGCAACATATAGATGTTCTCTGTTGGGCTCAGCCTTGTGCACAGTGCTGCATGTCTTGGACATCCCTCACTGGAGCAATTGTGTTCACTATTTCATAGAATCAGTAAGGTTGGAAGGGACCTCTGGAGATCATCTAGTCCAACCTCCCTGCTCAAGCAGCGTCRCCTAGAGCATGTTAGACAGAGTTGCATCCAGGCAGGCCTTGAAGATCTCCAGAAAAGGAGACTCCACAACCTCTCCAGGCAACCTGTTGCAGTGCTCCGTCACTCTCACAGGGAAGAAATTCCCCCTCACGGTCAGGCAGAACTTCCTGTGCTTCAATTTCTGCCCATTGCCTCTTGTCCTGTCACTCGGGACATCTGAAAAGAGTTTGTCCGTCCCCTTTACACCCTCCCTTCAGGTGCTTGTACACATTGATCAGATCCCCCCTCAGTCTTCTCTTCCCCAGGCTGAAGAGGCCCAGCTCTYGCAGCCGTTCCTCATAGGGCAGGTGCTCCAGCCCTCTGATCATCTTTGTAGCCCTATGCTGGACTCTYCCCAGTAGCTCCATGCCTCTCTTGTAGTGGGGAGCCCAGAACTGGACACAGGTCTCGAGGCCTCCCCAGGGCTGCGTAGAGGGGCAGGATCACCTCCTTTGACCTGCTGGCAACACTCTTCCCAATGCACCCCAGGAGACCATTGGCCTTCTTGGCCACAAGGGCACATTTATTCCTTTCCAACTTAGACAGTCTGCATGAGCCATCAATAGCCTCTTAGTTATGTAGCCTGAGACCAATCTCTGACTTTCCCCATACCTAAAGCCAATTAGCAGTGATTGCCTGGGTCCCTGTCACCTTCTGGCATGCCACCCCAAGGGTGTTGCAAAGCTTTAAATTTTTTCACAATACATTTGTGATTTTTTTTACTCTTTTTTTTTTCAGGGCATACTTGAACCATTGAAACAGGGCGGATATAATTCAGATCTCTTAGCACTGCTTTCAGATAGGCCTCCCCAATGACAATTATCTGTTCTTTGTTTTAGCAGAATTATCTAATCAGTTAGAACTGGGGCAGATATAGTCCAGACCTCATTTTTTCTAAGCAGTGATTTTGGATAGATTTCGTCTCATGACAAGACAACCTAAGTAAATACAAATTTTATGCATTATGATGCTCCAGCTGTATGCCTTTGATGTAGAGCTAGATGGAAATCATTGATTTTTCTTTGCTTGCATCTCTTTGGTCTATTACTGGTTGCAGCTGCAGAAGTAACTAACAAGCAGTCCTAAAAATGGTTATATAAATTAATTTCAAAGGCTATTTTTACAAGCTAACAAATGCAGTCCTCTTCACACATTCTGTAATCTTCAGTCACACATTCCACTCCTTTCCAGAAATCTCATGGTTACCTGTCTATCATCTGCATCCAGACTTCATTAAGATTCTTCCTTCAATATTTGGTTATTGTCAACACAAGTAAAATATGTTCCCTTCATACTCCAAATCAAGAGATTTTAGTAGCRTAACATACTGATCTATTTAAATGTCAAACTTTAAAATGTACTTCAAGGCTAATAGTAGTTGCACTACCTATGWATTTGTCACTGAAATGAATCTGAGATACTGGGATTTTTTTCCAGTAATCATCAAAATATTGGCCTGGTACAGATCAGAAAGAATTCAGAATTACAGATGCAAGTAAATTAAGTTGTCCTTCTCAGAGCGTGTCCATTGATTGTATGGCTGTAAAAAGATTGCCATTGGCCATAAATCCTTGTGATAGGATTGATCTGGCAGTCTGTTGTTATCTGCTTGTCATATTATTTTTTGATAAACTCATCCAATGCTATCAGTATTGGGCACAAATCACCTTATGTTTACTGCTTTGTATTTCCTCAACTTAATCAAAATTGGAGCTTCTTTTTAATATAGCTGTATAAATTAGTGTGCAAAATCTGCTTGAGATGCTTTACAAAATTGTACAAGGAGAGTTGGATATCACTACAAACGTCCTTTAAGATTAAGTAATTTATCTCAAATCTCTTCAGATGCAGGTCCTGGACTAGTGTACCTTTATTTGGAACCTATTTTTTTCCTCCTCCTGGAACTAAATATGGAATTTTCTCCTGAAAAGAAGCAACCTGAACGTTTGGCACTTGTTTGGGCTGCTAGCCGCCCTGGCTCTTCTCACTGTATTTGTCTTTTAAAAAAAATCTGCAATGAAAATCTTTTAGTACATTTTGTTGCTCTTATGCTCCTGATTTGATTTAGTTTTATTTCTAATAAATCAGAACACAGACTCATAAAGTAGGTTGCCTTTATATAAGAAAAAAGTGAAGTTATAGTAATTACATATTACAGGGGAAAAAAATCTCTACAATAATTCAGGGAAGCTATTTTTTGATAGCTTGATAGCACTGAGATTATACAAAATATTTGACCATCATATTGGAAGCCATATATGTTAAGTGATACATAGTTGTTACTGGATATGTGCARTAAGAATAAAGAGGCATATATATTTTCCCTTTTAATCTAATAARGAGAGTTTCAGAGTTCTCATTTAGTCTCCGTGATCAGCATGATTATTTTGTCTGATGCTGTAGCTGCTGAGAATGGCCTACTTTTGGTCTACTCGATATTTGAACATGGACAGTCCGTATCTTTTGACAAACATTGGGAAAATATTTACCGACCCAGACAATTTGTCCAGTCCTTTTCTCAGTGAAAGCTGGCTGTACTGTTACTGAACAGCCTATCATACCTTTTTTACGATGGGAACTTTTCTACTCAAGGAACAAAATATCCTCAGAGTTGAACTTTACATTTCAATTTCCAAACCTTAATGGTTTCCAAACCTTTCCAAATCCTTTTTGTCTAAAAATTATGGCAACCTTTTTTTCTCCTCTTATTCTCTGTCTGTGTCAACATCCTCTTACATTTCATCCTATTATTCCCTACACTCTTTTGTCTTTACAAACATCCTTCCTACAGAAAGGATTTTCTTCATGCCACTTAAACTTTTCCTGAACTTCCTACTTTGTCAAAATGGAGAGAAAAGGGGGAAGGAACTTATCTGWACCTTCTTTACAGAATGGGTGATATTTAATTTCATAAAACTGTCCTTTATTTACTGGCACCATCAGCTRTGTCCTGCACCGAGACAGGAATAACCAACCCTATGCACCAGGACAGGCTGAGGGTTGACCTGCAGGAAAGCAGCTTTGTGGAGAAGGACGTGGGGGTGCTGGTGGACAACAAGTTGACCGTGAACCAGCAATGTGCCCTTGACATAAAGGCAGCCAACAGCTTCGTGGGCTGCACTAGGCAAAGTGCTACCAGCAGGCTGAGGGGTGTGATCCTTCCCCTCTGCTCAGCACTGGTGAGACACATCTGGGGTGCTGTGTCCAGAGCTGGGCTCTCAAGTGCAAGAGAGACACAGACACGGTAGAGTGAGTCCAGCAAAGGGTCACTAAGCTTCTGTCATACAAGGAGAGACTGATAGAGCAGGGACTGTTCACTGTAGAGAACAGGCTACATGGCAGAGGAAGTGCCCTGTCCTTGTACATCCTTTACCCTGTTTAGATGGATTTGGGATCTCTTCTCTATTTTCAGAAACAGGCTTTGTTAAAATACTCTCTTGCTGATAGAACATCAAGAGAAATTTTACTGTGCCTTGCTCTGCCTTGCTCTAAAGTATAAAATCACTATGATGCCAAAAGCCTCTTGCTGTGCACTATATACTGTATGTATCCCTGTGCAGTATAGATATGTTCCAGTCTGCAACTCTTAACATTTTTAATTACTTTTATATAAAATTTGTCTTTAAATGAAGGCTATCATAATACTGTTATGCAACTTCACATTCTTTTCAAGAAAAAGCTGTTAATATTTTCAACAAATTTCTTTGCATATCTAGAATTTAAAAAGTCCAGGACAGTTAAGATAAAAATATTCTTTATTAATTCTGAAGTAACATTTGTCTCTGGAAAGAGCACAACCATCTCTTTTCCCGGAATAGATTTCATCCTTTACTAGTAGTGACAATGTATTTCTCATAGCTGATTTCTCTTTTGAACATTTCCAGTGTCTTTTGCAAGTCTGGATACTCACAGAGGTCTAATTTTTAACTTGATTTATAGGTTGCACAGCTGGTAGTGAATTTACGGATATTGTCTCTTGGAGTCAATGTACTCTTGGATTCATCTTGTAAAGTTTTGATTTTCTGAAATAATACTTATGTCAAATCCTTCATGTTGCAAAGGAAGTTAATAGTGTCCTTTAGCAAGATTTTTAGGGAGGAATCTTTTCAGTGAAAGTATAGGCAATTAATACTCTGGTATTTTGTTTGTTTGTTTGTTTTTGTGCATTAGTACTTTTCTTCACACCTTCTTTCTGATGCCTGAAGAACTACCTAATATTTGATAATTTTCTGTCTTCTGTTTTCATTCAGTTTATTATCAGTAATGAGTGTGTATTCTTCATAACTAACTTTTTCTTTTTTGTAACTAAATCAGGATTTTGTAGGTCATCTTGATTTATAAAAACATCACCTCATTTTTATTTACAGGCTTGCTAGGAGAAGGCTAGAGTTCCGCTTTGTGATGTACCCTTCAGTCAGACTTGCTAATGGTGGCCTAAAGCTCTCCCTCATTTCACTATCTTCCTCTGTGTTTGAACAGTCCAATGCTGATGTTTTCCACTCTTTGATGATGGAATATCTAGCATAAGTCTGCTGGTAGATTAGTGGCTATTTTTGTGTCAGTGAAGATATTCTCCTTTTTCAAAAACAACAAATATTGCTTCCAAAAATGTTTTCAGAACACGTGAAATAAGTCTGTGAAACAAGATCTTTGTTATATACAAAAACTTTAGATTATGTCCAAGTATAACTGCAGTCAGTGAAGTCTTCTAGAGATTAGTCATTTGCTAGGATCATGGTTAGGCATGTGCCTCTGCTTTTCTCAAACTTCTGCTATTTCTTTTTCCTTATTTCACAAAATATAATATTGAATTTATTTTGTTATGATTATTATAGGATGCTTTCAGTCATCAGTTAAGCATACTCCTCTACCATCTTAAACTGTGTGGTCTTCTTATCCCAGGGCCAACAGGAATGGCTCTTTCTGTTATGCAGACAATATAAAAAATATATTGAATGTGATCTGATTCCTAAATATTACCTTCCTCCCTCAGCCAGTAATCACTCTCATCATCTTCTTACTGGTGAAAAATATCTTCTTGCTGAAAAATCTGATTGCTTTGGGGTTTATTTTGGTTTTGGATCAGTTTCTACCAAGATGCAACTTCAGTTTAGCAGCAAGTAGGAAAAAGAGGCAGGTATGTTTGTGATTTATTCCCAGATTTCAAGCCTGTTTGAATGGTATCTAAGAGATTGAGACTCCATTGAGACTACCCAGTGTATCTGCTAACTTGTCGTGTCTGTGATTAGAGCTTTGATTGCCCACAATATTATCTTAAATCTTAAAAAAAATGTTATTTCCCTTTTATTGGACACATCCAATTGAAATTATAGCCCAGGTGATCATTCATGGATATACTACGTGCCACTAATTTGTCTTTAGCTCTATCTTCATCTCTTTTGAATTGTACGGTATGAAGTAGATTTATTCTGTATGTGAGATAACTGCACCAGAAAAATAACGTGGACATTTTTAGCTGTAATAGTAGCTATATTTTGTACTTGACAACAGTATTTTCTGATCTTTAAAATGGTATTTATATTTGTTTAATTGGATTATACTGAAGGGAATGTCCTGCTTAATTTTCAGTTACCCCAGTTCTTCTCTAGTCCAGCTGTGTTCTAGCAGTTCATCTTGTGTAAATGTTTTTTCTTAATTTGAACTAACCCAGGCTAGGAATGACAAGACAGTTAACTTTAAGGATCAGTTCCATTTACGAAAAAAATTCTGTAAGCTGCATGCAGTAAACAAGCAGCAGTGATCCCATGGTAGCTCTGATTTTGCTTTAGATGTTTGCATTAGGTGTTCTTATTTAGGTGTTAATAAGCGACAGATTTTCTCTGTTAGCTTATACGTCCTCTGCTCTTGATCTAATTTAGGGAGCACAATCAAACAGGTTTTTCAACCTGAGTGTTCTTATTTCTGAATAACACTTGTAATTATATTACAAGTAAAGTGAGTTGCAGATTTTCAGTTGGATTTCTTTTGCTTTCCAAAATGCTACTGGGTCTTAGAAAAATTAAAATTTTGCTGATAAATGAAAATATTGACATTTTTGGAAAAAGAAACTATTTTTTTCCAGTAAGAACCTTATGGCACAGGAGCATTTGGGTTTTCTATTTGAAATGATTGTATTTTATTAATTATATATATACAAGGTTTCCATCAATAAAATGTTTTGATTTTCCTATTAGAAAAATGATTTGAAAGCTAATCTAAAGTCAGAAAGTCAGACCAAGAAAAAACTTCTTTCTTAATTTAAAATCAAATGTCTTCATTCCAGGCAGCATTTTCAATACACCAAGATGAAGGCAACTAATACAAACAATGGATTGTGCCCTGGGGGGTCGAGCTGTCCATCAGCGCTCAGTATTGTGGGAGGGATGGATGGATGTGGAAGCTGATCGTTTGCCCAGCCTAAGTCCCTCTGATGGCACTGTCCTCCAAGGTGCAGTATGAATTATCTTTTAAAAAAAAGAAAAATGAGAGCTGGTATGCTTTTGTCTGCATCTCTTTAGTACCTCGAATTTATCATTTCAGACAATTTCTCCAAGATTTTAAATTTAAGTACTATAGAAAGTTTAACTTTCACTACAGCCTGCTATACATATCACAAAAAAGCATGAAAGAAATTAAAAAGTAAGTATACTACAATCTTCTTTTAAACATGTTGGAACCAATTCAGGGAGAAATGTAAGTACTTCATGCACATACTGACTTAACTCCTAAATTTCCCACCCTGCCACAATCTTCAATTATTCCTGTATAGAAACAGGATGAAACTTTCACTGTCGAACCCTGTGTACACTATGGACATGTTACTCAATGCCGCTAATTAGCAGGTACTTGGTGTTTTATAACAACTGACTCTAATTTCCTAGTCTCAGGTCAATATTTTCCCCTTTCATATGATTTTTGCCAGAAAATTTTCCTTTTAGCAACATATACATTGCAAATTCCAGAGTCTTAGCCTGCTGTTCTGCTCTGAGCAACAGGGCACTCAAATAAACAGGTAGAGCACTGGAAAACTGACAGACAAGAGATTCATAAGGGCAAATTTAAGTGCTTCTCTAACACAAGTTTGAAAGCATCATTAATCATGCTGGGCGCCATGCCAGTGTAAGCAACTAGTTACAATGATTGTAGCCCTCATTCTAAACCGAAAGGGGAGCAATCCTCTTCCCGGCATGACTTTCTGCATTGAAAGTCTGCCTGGCCTCTGCTGGATGTGTTCCTTACTGGATTAGAGCAAGGTTTCAAAATGGTAGAATGAACACATTTCTGTTGTTCCACCCATGTGGCCCTTCATAATCTCTGGGGTGCAAAGGTATTCCTTCCTTAGAAATGTATCCCTTGCCTCAACTGTAAAATAATGGCAAGCCTATCTTGTGCTAAGGGATATTCTACAGCTTATTAGCAAACAGGCAGAAGAAACGAGAGCAGATCTCCAAGTTATCTATCTCTTTTCAATAAATTACAAAAAGGACATGCTGTCTTCACCAACAAGAAATTTAGAATCATTTCTGCACTCCACATACAGTGTCTCCTAATTTTAGATTCACCAACACCTCAAAGATCTCACAAACTAGAATTACACCGAACACTTTCAAAACCAAGCTGTCAATAAAAACTCCTTGTGTGGTCTCATTGTTCCTACCTAGCTCACTTGGGAGTAATAGTTCATTCCCACTATAGTTTATTGTTGTAGCCTAGGGATTAATTTATGCTAATGAAGTGCTTTAAGGATGAAAAATGTACTTTTGTTTCAGCTTTATGCATGTGGATATCAACTTTAAGGATATATGGTTAGAAACCTTCACTTCTCAAGAACTTGCTTGTCACAAAATTCAGAAATGATATTCTTTGTCCATCACCTAAACACTTAGTTTATGCTATTTTTATTCAAACTAAAGATTAATTTTGGACACTTGTATATCAGATTTCAATGCATAAATATAAATAAGTATGGCATTATGATTGGGATTGTAAAAGAACCACATATGTCATCCTTGTTTCTAGTGGTGTAGCATTATGCTATTACCTTCTTCTTTATTCTGTTCTTCAGTTACAGACAGGAAAGAATATGTTCAATATTGAAAATTTGAAATTTTTGAAATAAATGACAATCTCCAAAATGTAATGCTGTTTCAGTTTGATTCAAACTGCTATTTCACAATGTACATATAATTAATTACTGAAGTATTTGATTTTTTTTTTAATCTTTACATCACCAAAATATTTTTCATGGAAATGGAGGATCTTCTTCAAGTCAAGACAAACCACCGTAACTGTCAAAACTACTAACTAAATTTATTAAAAAATAATTAAGAGTGTGTTGATATCCCTGAGCTTTTACCTCAAGTGGCTTCTTCCTTTTTCTCCATTTCAGGGGTAAAAGGATAAATCAGGTTCCAAATGGGAAACCCTAGGAAACCTTAGGAAAGGCAAAGGCCCGTTTGGAATTAAGTCTGGCAAGGGATGTCAAGGACAACAAGGAGGAATTCTCCAAATACATCAGTAGCAAGACTGGGGAGTCTAGTTGGAGGCCTGTGGCTAGTGGAGTCCCCCAGGGCTCAGTACTGGCTTCCATCCTGTTCAACTTCTTCATCAATGACCTGGATGAGGGGACAGAGTACCCCCTCAGCAAGTTTGCTGATGATACGAAGCTAGGAGGAGTGGCTGATGCACCAGAGGGCTGTGCTGCCATATGGAGAGACCTGGACAGTCTGGAGAGCTGGGCAGAGAGGAATCTCATGAGGTTCAACAAGGGCAAGGGCAGGGTCCTGCGCCTAGGGAAAAATAACTCCAGGCACCAGTACAAGCTGGGGGCTGACCTTCTGGAGAGCAGCTCTGCAGAGAAGGACCTGGGAGTGCTGGTGGGTGACAAGTTGACCATGAGCCAGCAATGTGCCCTTGTGGCCAAGAAGGCCAATGGTCTCCTGGGGTGCATTGGGAAGAGTGTTGCCAGCAGGTCAAAGGAGGTGATCCTGCCCCTCTACTCAGCCCTGGAGAGGCCTCATCTTGAGTCCTGTGTCCAGTTCTGGGCTCCCCACTACAAGAGAGACATGGAGCTACTGGAGAGAGTCCAGTGTAGGGCTATGAAGATGATCAGAGGGCTGGATCACCTGCCCTACGAGGAACGGCTGTGAGAGCTGGGCCTCTTCAGCCTGGGGAAGAGAAGACTGAGGGAGGTTCTTATATCTTACCAGTGTGTACAAGTCCCTGAAGGGAGGCTGTCAAGAGGATGGGACTAAACTCTTCAATAGTCCCATGTGACAGAACAAGAGGCAATGGGCAGAAACTGAAGCACAGGAAGTTCTGCCTGAGCGTGAGGGGGAATTTCTTCCCTGTGAGAGTGACGGAGCACTGGCCCAGGTTGCCCAGAGAGGTTGTGGAGTCTCCTTCTCTGGAGATCTTCAAGGCCTTCCTGGATGCAGCCCTGTCTAATGTGCTCTAGGTGACGCTGCTTGAGCAGGGAGGTTGGACTAGATGATCTCCAGAGGCCCTTTCCAACCATAATGATTATGTGGTTGCACACAAATTCCTTGCCAAGTCTACAGGCATTTTGCTTGGATAATCACAGAATCACAGAATGGTTGAGGCTGGAAGGGACCTCAGGAGATCATCTAGTCCAACCCACCTGCGTGGGGGGTGGTCACTCAGGGTCACCTAGAGCATGTTAGACGGGGTTGCATCCAGGTGGGCCTTGAAGATCTCCAGAGAAGGAGACTCCACAAACCTCCAGGCAACCTGTTCCAGTGCTCTGTCACTCTTACAGGAAAGAAGTTCTTCCTTTTATTCAGGCGGAACTTCCTGTGTTTCACTTTGTGTCCATTGTATCTTGTCCTGTCGCTTGGCACCACTGAAAAGAGTTTGTCCCCRTCCCCTTGACACCCTCCCTTCAGGTACTTGTACACATTGATCAGATCCCCCCTCAGTCTTCTCTTCCCCAGGCTGAAGAGGCCCAGCTCTCACAGCTGTTCCTCATAGGGCAGGTGCTCCATTCCTCTGATCATCTTTGTAGCCCTCCGCTGGACTCTCTCCAGTAGCTCCATGCCTCTCTTGTAGTGGGGAGCCCAGAACTGGACACAGGACTCAAGATGAGGCCTCTCCAGGGCTGAGTAGAGGGGCAGGATCACCTCCTTTGACTCCTCCTAGCTTCGTATCATCAGCAAACTTGCTGAGGGGGCACTCTGTCCCGCATCTGAGGGTAGCTGAGTTGAATTTAGATTACCAATTCCTTTCACATACAGAGAGAATCAGTCATCAAGAAATAGTAAGATGTCATTACAGTTAGTTTATTCTGGACCAGAAATTTTTTACATTGCCCGCTTATTGTATTGTTATCAGTAGAAAATAAAAAATTCCGTTGCAAAGACACCCTAAAGTCCTGCTTCAATGCTGCAAAAAAATTGGGAATATTGAGATGATGGGTCTACTGAATGTATTCCGTATTTTTTGACTGGTTTAGTTGTCACCATTGCATGTTTTTACTCCTGTCTTTACTTCTCAACTAAAGTCCCTTTGGGAAAGAACTTATTTTTTTGGTGCTGCATTTGTAGAATACTTGGTTCAAGGAGGTGTTGGTCTCTGATGAATTTATCGGTCTTGTACAAATGAGAAATAGATGTGTAATAAGCCAATGATGTGGGGGCAATGAGACAAAATGTGCTGTGAGATATGAATAGACTTATTCCTAAATTGCAGTAGTATCATTAATAATGTTAGTATCGTTAATAATGTGACACTTTAAAGCCTTATAAAAGTTACAGTACCTATTTTTTTCAAAATTAGGTTTCTACATCCATACATAGGGACTTAAATATACTGTATTTGCAACAATTTTCAGTTGCCTGCAGCTATTATTAACCCAAATTGTCATTATGTAGCTGAGCTTGCACACAGAGTAAATTGATTTCTGCTTATTCCTCCTTACTGACTATGAAGGAACCTTATTACAGCTGCACAACTAAGTTATCTCAATGAAGTAGGATATGTCTGGTCTCCATGAATATGACTGCTACTCTTGGAACTAAAGTGAGGTGCTGTGTTTAGTGATTTCCTCTTTGCTAGTCATAATCAGAACAATAATTTGATCTTTAATACTTTTAATACAGTGCATATATGTGATACATTGTATAACCTTGCAACTCTCATTATCTGAACAGTTTCAGATGATGCCATGGGGAGAACTGATGTTTCCTTTTAAAAGATCTGTGGGTCCTTATGGGTATGTGCTCTCTGTCCTCAGATGCTAATGAAATTAAAATAACAAAACATCTGGAGTGAAATTATAGTAATTGTTAAAAAACAGTGGGCATGAATGTATAATGGATAATTAGTGGAATATGTAGGAAGCAGCAGGTAAAGTAGTAGTGCAAAGAGCAGTTCCAATTTCAGAATGAATGTGGGCTGAACAATGTCAAGATGCACTTTAATTAAGCAAAGCACACTTCATCAATTGTTTCTTCTCTAATAATAACATGCAACAGCATGCACATCTATCTATCTAAAAACACAGACTATCTTATAATAAAAGACCTTCTTACCAGGACCTTCTRTTTCTATTCGGTTACCCTCTCAATTCTATTCTGTGAACTCTCATCTAGAAGTTGTTGTATGCACAAGATGTTCTTTATTGCACAGAATAATTCATATCATGTTTTGTCTCTATCTAATTTCACTCAGGCAGAAACAAGATGTGCATGTGGAGCATTAGTGCRTTGTTTTTTTCCATGTTACCCACAGCAAATAAATTACATTAACTTCCTCTTACGTATTCTGTGTAGAGTTCCATGTACGGTGCTCTGTAAACCTAATGATAACCATCCAGCAATAAGGCCACTGGTAACTGGTCCAAACACTCCTCTATGTTTGACCCATATACAGTGCACATTCTTACTTTCTTTTCACTTTTCTTCACTTTGTTCTGCATATAGCATGTAAGCAAAAAATTTATTTCCTTTTTGTTTCTTTGGTGTTTTTAACAATCTATTTAAATAYTGATTAGTAAGAAACAGTCTTCTGAAAAGCTCTATATACTGAAAATATTATTGGATGGTTCTTCATTATTTTCACATAGCAAACTACTGCTCTGGTATAATGAGATCCCACATAGCATGCATTCATCCTTGTCCTCTAGATATAGGCCACATTACTGTATGAAAAAAAATATACTAAAATAGAACTGTACATAMCTCATAGAGATTTTTTTCTGGATAGAAAGAGATAAAAATAATAAATGTTTTGTAACTGATACTAGTAATTTTGCTGAATACTTTTTAGCACACATAATGCTAAAATGTGGTTTAAAACAGGTTAACAACTATGAAGAGCAGAATATTTTAGAATCTGATAGTATTCTGTGCTCATACTGGGCCTTCATGCTGGGCCTTCTGGGCAAAAAAAAATGATTAGGTGTTCAAAATCAAACATGAAATAAAGGAATGAAAAGAAATGTGTGTCCAAAATATATTTGGATTTAAATATGTACAACTTAAAATGAATTTTTCTTCTTTTTCACTACACTTACATATAGACAAAACCTCTTCTCTTTCAATCTGATCTGATCTGAATGTTTACCTTATATTTGAGTTGAGAGACCGCATAAAAAATCCACTCGCAATGTTTAGAAGGCTCCCAATGCTAGCGTGTTAGAGATTTATCTCGCCTAGCTTTAGATATGTGAAAGATGATGTTTAAATCTGAGCTTGTTACCCTAGATATCTTTACAGTCAGTGGAAACAAACAGGCACCTCTAGAGGACATCTCGTGTGGTCTGTCTGGGAAGAGGTGTACAATATTATGTTGTGACTTACCCTCTCAAAGCGCCTGATTCTTGCTGCAGTGTACGCAAGGAACCTGCGCAGGCTAGTTCAGGCTTACATATAYGACTTCCAGTCATCTATGTTAAGGTGAATGGGTCTCTTCCTACATTACCTATCTCAGCAAAGTACCGCGTTTAAGCTTTCTGTGAAGTTCACAAGCTATTTAGAAATCAAAGAGCTGTGGACACATGACAGAGCTCGGTTTTTGAACAGATAAATAGATAGGGAGGAGGTAAAGAGGGCTTTCTGTGAGGAGGTAAAGAGAGCTTTCTGTGTTCACCCTTGCCTTCCAGTTGTGTGGGACTGAAGCATACTAGTCATCGAGGTTCCCTCCTCAACAGGTTATCTCCCTTATTTCCATGGCCTAAGAGGAGATAAAGAAGAAACTTTGGTCTTCTGTAGCCTGCAAGAACCTGGCAGCTTCAGAAGGCAATCTTTGCCTACAACATAATATTTTGTGAACTTTCATGTGAAGTACTGCATAATACCTTCAGTAGTGATCAATATTATTTTATAAATATACTATATATAATTATATATATGTATAACATTAAAAAGCTTTAACATTAAAATTTAGTATCTAGAATTCAAGGTGCTTTTATGTAGATCAGGAAAATGTTCTGCTGCCTGCCAGAGAACTGGATGTGTGAGAATTTAATGAGTAAAGCCTCCAAAWACAGTTTTGCCTTGCTAATTTTGTATTTTGAAATTATCTGATAGTTTATATAAACATAGGTGCCAAGATAGCTTTAGGTGTGTATGTAGGATGGAATAATTCAACATTTCTAACCTTATTTTCTATTTGYTTGATAAAAGCTAGAAGCAGTATTTATTTGATGACATTTTCAAAGGTAAAATGCTTTGCAGTAGGCTCTATTTTTAAATAGCATATACAAGGCTAATAGATGCATAATAATTGTTTTAATACATGGTAATGCAATGTTGCCAAGGTCATMTTTTTAATAAATTGCCTTTAAATTTCCAAATACCTTCTTGCAATGTTCTCATACTTGTCTATAAAGCTACGCTGCCCATATTTAATAACTTTTCTGAACTGTTTTCARATAGAGCCCTTACATACAGCCTCCTTAGTCACAGCAGAACATCAGTGTGGCAGACTCATGCCAGCCAATAAATGTGCTGCATCAAATTAAGCTCTGGGTTAACAATGCTGAAAAATTTAAAGCCGGGTGAACTTAATACAGTGCAAAGAGAAGAATTTGTGTATTCCATTAACTACTTTTAGAACAATGTGTGAAGGATTCTTCACAGACCATCAGAGGTAACATGGCACAAGCAAAGCTCTAATGTCCTTGGTTGTCCCTTGTGGTTACTTGTATGATTAAAGTCACAAGTCTATCCACTCTGCCTGAAGTTTCCAGCACTTTTGTAATACCTGGCACCTATTACAGAAGGTGATTTGACTTTACTCTTTACTAATCCACTGATATTTTTCTGCTCTTTAAATTTGAGAAAGAGGTTGGAGATGCCTGGGAATTTTCTGCATTTATTAGATTTAATATCTACYATTTTTATTAGATGTGTTTATTTGGAGGCTTTTAGACATTTATTTTTTCTCCTGGAAAATTTTCAGCTTTTAAATATATATGCTAAGAGAAAAATAAAACTTGAGTTAAATGTCTGAAATTTGTTCTGTAGGCTGAATTTTTTTCTATAAGAAAAACTAGTTTCGAGTTGTAATTTAAGTTTACATCTTGYAAATTTATCATTATTTCCTTCTTGACATTCTCACTGCCTTGTATGTCACAGGTGAAGTGGGTAAACTTGCTTAATTCCCTCAGTCTCTTATATTCTAAAGTTATGTTGAATTTGGATTTGAAGAGGTTCTCATTAGATTTTTTTGTTTTGTTTTTATTTTGTTTTGTAATGCTCTACAATTTCTGTTATTTACTTAACTATGCAAACTTCCAAAAGCCACATTATTAGCCACATTTACCTCTTCCATGCTCTTGTGATTGTGTTGTATATAAAATTCTTCTCAGAGTGAAGTTGCAGTGTCAGGCAGGAAGGACGTGTTCCTTACACCACTTGACATCACCTTGTACCATTTGTTTAAGCCTGCGTTTAGTTTGAGTCTGTGATCTTATCTGGGTGTGACATTTGAAGTCTTAATTACATTAATTCATTATTGGCATATGATTATATTTCAGTGTATTCTGGAACAAATTACAACGAAGGCCATGAYGTGCATTCTCAAAAGCTATTTGAGTTTATTGGAAGTTTTTTGCCATTTCCTTCTTTCTTTRGTGATTTTACTTTGGACTGATATCTGGTAAATGTATGATCTTCTGAGTAGAAAATGTGCTGGCTACATCAGCTCTCACAGCTTCACCCTGGCCTTTCTCTTTAATTCAATAAGATAAAATAGCAGTCAAACTCATTGCTGGTATTACCTGGGCTCTTTGGTTTATTTTAATTTTTTAAAATAAACTTTACTTTAGTCATTGCTGAGACACATTTTCTTGCTTCCTAATTTTTTGGAAAATATTTTTTCACAGTTTTGGTTTGGATATGGTGCTTATAACACCCACAGTGGTCATGTTTTAATGTGCATCTTCCCTTTCTGGTAGCCTTGTAACCATGCCCATTACTTTGTATTATGTGGATATTCTAGTGTCACTTTGGGGCAATTTATTTATAATTTTAAGCTTTTCAGATTGCAGTCTGTCCAAGACTTGTTAAGAGTGCTTTGATTGTTGCTCTCTTTATTATTTTTCATCTGAACTGAGGAAATCTTTTCAGGTTTTTGGTGAAGAGGCATTTTTAAGCCATTCCTTCTCTTTATATTCATTTTTACAGTCATCATTCCTCTTTACTGGCATTAACATTCATAGGAATTTTGTCAGTCCAAATTTGTAGGCAATCGTAGAATTAATCTTTGATCTTGATTTTTACCATCTTTAAGTGTAAAGTGTGTAACATTGTATAATTACTGTTTTCATGTAGTGTGTTTAAAAACTGGCTCAGAGCAATTGATGTTATTTGGCACCTGGTCTATCAGCAATTTTTCCGCTTTAGAAGTCATAATTAATGCTACTTGTGTTGAGTGCTAATCCTCTGGCTTCTGACTCTGTTATGACTCTGTTTTCATTCTTAAATAGCTTTTTGTCAGCTTCTGGCCATTGACGTTTGACTATGCACAGCTTCAATATTATTTTTATGTAATCTATATTGTGTAATAGATTGCTCATATCTCAAATATAAGATGTTGATATTTCAAATGTAGTGTAAATAGGTTTGTTTTTAAAGAAAAAAATTGTRTCCAAATTGGATCAGAATATTAATAATGTTTGAATTAGTGATAAAGGTACAAAAATCCTCAATAATCTACATATTCCCTCTGCACATCTTTAGAAAAGAGAATGAAATAAAATTTTTGCTGTAAATTATTCTTTAAAATATTGTCCTTTTTATTTAAGTCAATAGAAGGAATGTGAGTTACTGATGAGTTTTGTCTCTCTTTTACACAGTATTTTGAGAAATACTTGAAGTATTCTGAAGTACTCAGAGACCTCTTGGCTATGATATATAGATAAAATACAAAAAAAAATTAAAAATGTCATTATTTTTACTGGAGGGAATTCGCATGACAGTTTGCACAACATTCCCCTCACTACTTGTTCTAAAAGTGGCCCCTAAATTGAGATTTTTCTTTGCATTCTTTAATAAGAAATCATGAACCCACCTGAACAAAACAACATCCAGCACGGCTCACTTTRCTATATGCAAGAATATCCCTAGAGGTAGCAAGAAAAAGCTCCATCTAACTTGGTGGCCTGTGTCTAGCAATGACCAGAGTGGATATTTACCAAAAAGTGCAAGAAATTAGATGATTCTTCATCTGGTAGATATTCCCAGTTCTCAGTACTCACCAATTTACCGAGACCAGATGCAGACACCACTGAACCAATCCTCTCTGAACTCGTCCATTTGCTCTTCAAACCCACTTCTGCTTTTGGCAGTAAGTTCTCATCCAATTATGCACACAATTTAATTAATTTATGAGCAAAATGGTTTAAATGGTGCAAAATAAACTTGATGAATTTCTGCTTTTCACAATGTTGTTGAGAGATTTTGGATGACAGTGAAAGATTTACATTAATTTCAGCAGGGATAATAACATGCAATCTGAGAATGGCATTTGGCTGTGAGGAAGGATATGTATCTACCTCAGCAAGCTTTGGTCATCTTGAAATCTTTTTATCAGTTATCAGGTCAGTATTTTGGACCATAGTCTAAAATTTCCTCAAATCTAAACTYTAATCAGAGCTTTTGGAATAGGTTTACATTCCATATCTGGGTCTCTTGCTCCAAGTACTGTCAATACCCTACCCRGTAAGCAGAAGGCAGCAAGGAACTAGGGATCACCTCGCATTTGTAGCACAGTTAATKACTCACATAGCACWTAATGACTTCCTGACATCWAGTGAGAAGGCCAAACGTAGTGAATACAACAACCCAGTTCACTTTAACTCTAGCTAAGGGAGGAGTACATCTTCCTGCCTCAGTTTGTTGGAATAAAAGAGGTTTGGGCCAGAGTCTCTTCTGTGTTGCCCACAGATAGGATCAGGCAACAGGCACAAACTGAAACACAAGTTCCCTCAGAACATGAGGAAAAACTTCTTCACTATGAGAGTGATAGAGCACTGGCACAGGTTGCCCAGAGAGGTTGTGGAGTCTCCTTTTCTGGAGATCTTCAAGGCCCACCTGGACACAATTCTGTACAACATGCTCTAGGTGACCCTGATTGAGCAGGGGGGTTGGACTAGATGATCTCCGGAGGTCCCTTCCAACCTCAGCCATTCTGTGATTCTGTGATTATAATCCTTTAAAATTACATTCTTCTAATTCTTTTATCAACATCTTTGTACTGTTGCAGCTACAGTTGCTTGCCTGAAATAYACTTTTATGGTTTGTTCCACCTTAATAAAGAGCTTCCTGAAGCCCTAGCATTCCAACCAGAAATGATTGCCAAGAAGAGTAGGTTGCCTACTCTCGCACACTATTGTGCACTAATTTTAAGGAATACTTTATTTTATTTGTGTAACTTTACTTTTTTYATATGGCCTATAACACAACTCCAATTTGGATGACCAGTGCATTGTTTTAAGTCAACCTTAAGGCCTSTTCAGCCCTGTTGTGAGCTAGAACTCGTAGGCTAGAACTCT
Organism: Rhea americana; assembly: GCF_003343005.1. Taxonomy (NCBI): domain Eukaryota; kingdom Metazoa; phylum Chordata; class Aves; order Rheiformes; family Rheidae; genus Rhea; species Rhea americana. The sequence goes on along the minus strand of NW_028186412.1, from coordinate 2,284,010 downwards.
TTCGGGCAAAGCTTCAAGTGTCATTAGGACTCCCACTAGAGTAGGTCCACTCACCAGCAAGAAATGCACTACTGTATTTTGAATGATTTTTAGAAGATCATGAGATTTTTTTCTTTGTTTGTTTTGCTACCTTTTCTGTCTTGTAATTTGTTTTTTAGCTCATCTTAGACTATTATAACTGCTCTAACCTGCACACTGTTATTCACTGAGTASGAAGGTGATGAATCATTTCTTTCAAACTTGTCCCATACATTCACATAATCCTCTACCATATTCCCACTATATTGAGAAAAAAATGCAAAAATAAGTAGTAGTTCTGGTTTACCACCACAGTACAAAACACTTGGGAAGGATGAGTGCCAGTCTATATATTCCAATATAGACTCTATAAACTCCTTTTGTGACTAGTTAAATGACAAACATTAGAAGTCCATTTTCTTTGGTAATACAACAAAGAGGAAATGTAGGTGACCATGGTCATCAAATCTCCTGAACCAATGAACTATCTTAGACATTTCTCTTGCCAGTGTCATCTGTGGTGACACACTATYTAACAGTAAGAGGCTGGAAGGACAGGAACCCATAGAGAGCTGAAGGTGTTCTATACAAGTAAGTACTTTAGATACCAGATTTCTTGAATTTTCTGTGTTAAAAAGAAAACAACAAATGCTTGTGTTTCTTAGTTGTATATTTATAGTGAATGCTTTAAAGCTATGTGCTATTCCATGCTTATATTCCTTGCTTTTCTTAACAAACACACTAGAGGCCTGGAAAATTGTTAATTAAATTCTTCCCAAGCCATGTTGCAGAGAGGTTCTCTCTTCTGACACATTTTTTTTAATAACTTGGTGGATATTAAAAATAATTCTACAGCACTTATTTGACTGTTGAATAGAGTGAGTATTTGGATATTCTTTCCAATTAAAATTATTTGTCAACCGMTGTATTTAAGATGGATTAAAAGAACAAATAAATTTTCAAATACAGTGAATTATAAAGTGTGTTAAAGTTTATATCGGTTGCACTCTTTTACTCCCTCATGATGTCATATTTTTCTCATACCTTGAGAAGCTCTGTCAGAAGAAAAAAAGCTGAGTATGTTTAAATGAAATGCGGATGAAAGTAAATCAAGAGAAAGGTTTTGATTAATCAAAATCAAATATAATGTACCATATTCCGGCATTGTTATACACAAGCAAGAAAATATAAATAATGTGATTTTCTTTATTTTTCAAAGGAGAATGGTGAGGAGACGATATCCCACTTTAAAGTGTAATAGCCCTCTGATTAGGTTAGTAGCTGAAAAAATGAAAGAGTTGAGTTCATATTTTTTGTTCAAGAAAGGGAATGTTCAAACCCAGACCTGCTAGGGAGAAACCTTGTTTAGAACAGTGAGAACAGTGAGTGTTAATCTTTATTTCTCCACTGAAAGAACACATTCAGACAGAGTAAAATTCAGGCTTAATTGGCTTTCAAGCAAGAACAAATAAATAATAACTCTGTGGCTAGCTATTAAGAAGTCAGCTAATGAGAAACATTGCAGGTCCTAGTCCACACTACTCGTTRTTTCTTTAAATTATATTAGCTTGTTTAACTCTCCAGAACAGCACATTAATCCAAGGCCCCTAAAGCGGAGAAGTAGCTTTGCCTGTCCCTGCAGGAAACACTGCGCGGCCAGTCTCCCGGTGCACAGAAACGTGTCCTCAGCCCTGTCGAGGGGAGCTATTAGGCACTACGCCTCTCTCCAGACTTGTCCCATCTGCCTGCTGGATCTGTATCTGCAGCACTTTAGCCGGGGCCAGGCCTCYCTGCTACCTACGAGTTACCCAAAATCRTGTGCTGAGATGCCCATGCCTGAAYGCTCGTGTATCTCTCATCTGGTCCAGCAAGCAGCAGCACCTTGTCCTAACAGTCCTGCTTCTCTAACTCCTCACGTTGTGCTGGGAACACCCAGATGGGCCCTGGACCGAACTCCAGCAAAGAAGGGCTGGAAGTGGAAGTGCATCTCTTAAATTTACTGATTTCATTCAATTTACCATTTCTGYATGTTTGTGTGGGAGCAAAGTCATATCCTGACAGTTTGAAAATAGTATAAAATGGGAGTTCAATAAATGCTTTTTTCCTCTTGGCCACCATCATCCATAGAAACTCGTTTTCTCTAGTATTTTCCATTTTGCCTGTTCGTATCTCAGATTAGACAACCCCAGTGCTGAGATAGAAATAAAAATGTCAGCATTTTAAAAGCCTGAGTCCTTATGAGATACATAGGTTTATATTTTGTGGTGCTAAAATGTTCAGACCAGCCTTCTAGTTTTATTGGTCTCTTCTTGGGGAGAAATAAATCAATAAGAAGAGCACTTATAAAAGCACTTCAAAATAGGTAAGATAATAAAAAATAGATAGCTAGTTTTAGCATTTTATTTATTTTACGATAAACTTTTAATGGTTTCTGTTGGTTTAAGTTATTTTCAAAAAATATCCATCTTACTCATCTTCTCCATGTTTATTATTTTGCTTGCTGACTTGACTGTAGCATATAGAAAATGGATGTATGGACTACTGATTTTAGAGTTTTCAAAAATAAATATGATTCAAAAAAACCCAAGTAAGTAGCATTTTTATGCCACAAACAAAACAAACAAAAGAATAAGAGACAAGTGCCTTATAGAGAGGAAAACCTTCTCTCTATTTTGTAATAAATTATATATTTCCTGAAAAACTTTGCAATCTGCAGCAATTAAATGGGTTAATCACTTGTGATCTAGGGGCATCTACTGGCGTGATTAATTTGGCTGTCTATTAGCAGTGCTAAAAAATACCCCATGAATAAAGTATATGCATTTTGAGTAGTGTTGACTTCATCTGTTTACCATTTTAATCCATTAGTAGTTTGTTTTCCTAATTATCTTGTGCATGATATTAAATATGTTAATTACTTGCTAAAATAGCAAGCTGAACATTACTTCATAACATTTAATATATGCAATGATGTCTAATGTGTGCAAGTATCTTGAAGACTTCGTTGGCTATATCTAGAGAAGTGGAAATGGATATTGTATTTAACTATGCGGAGTGATAGTAAATTTTGTGCTACTRTTCCAAAGAAATGTTCTTGCTTATGAACAGGGAGGGCAGCTGCAGTGTGAGGAGGCATAACCTGGCGCATTGCAAACCTRCATCTTCTAGGTAGGCTTCTCAGATCTATCAGATGCTATCAGAGTTTCTAAAGTACTCCCTAGGCTGAGTCTTGTCTTTCTCACTGTTTTATATCTGATGTCAAGAAGACAAGTCTACAAGCACAGCAGTCTTCATTACAAAAAAAAAAAAAAAAAAAAAAAAAAAAAAAAAAAAAAAAAAAAAAAAAAAAAGCAACTGTGATCCTTATAGAGACTTACTGTCCTGTTCAGTTTACAGGCTTTGAAAGCTTATTTAGGAAGCACTACAAGAAGTGACTGACCTACCCTAGGAGAAACAAATTTTAACAACTAAATTTTCAAAGCATAGGGCAGTAGTCTCTAACTTTCATCCTGATTTCTTGCACGGTATTCCAATTATTATTAACAAAAAGACAGAGTCATTTTTATAATTATTTTTAAGATCAGAAGAAGATATCTGCTGGCAAAGCAAAAACAGTTAAAAAAAAACCCAGTTAACTAGTATTTGTAGTATTCAACCCGCAAAACAAGAAGCCTGGCTGATCTGCAGAATACAGGCTTGCTATTTTTTTCTCCTGTCAAAACTCTATGTTCTTTCTCAAAGGCAGACAGGCCTCAAGGTATCTGCGAGCATAGCTATAGACTGCATCAGCTCCTATATTGGGCTTGCAATGAACTTTGGATTGCTCTGTGGTTGAAGAAACAGGTAGATCTCATTAGCAATATAATATTCAGGGATCAGACTGAGGACCATCAGGGATCACCAAGGACTAATCTGGTCCTGAATAGTGTAAATATCCTGGACTAAATCAGCAAATTCATTAAAGTTGTTTTTCAGGATCTATGTTCCTTCTTTTAGCTTTGTCATTTTGTTATGACCTGCTTATTTTGCATTTCCGGTCCCAGGGGATAGCATGACATCATGGTTTCTTGCTTGAACATAATCTTAGTACAGAAATTCAAATTCCTCCCACTTATTTTGATTAAGTTAGTAGAAACTATGACCAAATCATCGTTCTGCATCTGCAGTCATGTTCCACTAAAGATTAAAGGATTCAAAACCCAGGGAATCATTACAACCAAGATATTTACTCACACAAAGAAAATGCATGCTGTGCATAGAACTACAACCAACTAGAAATAAATTTGACCTTTTTATTAGTGTTGCTAAGGGTAGCATTTTAAAATACATATCCCGGGAACCTAAATGATTACATATTGTATCACTGGGGAGTTCAAATATTATGGTCCCCACTCCCTACAGCATGAAGATAATATTTACCAAATGACTCACTTTATTGTTTCAGTTTTAAAACTCTCTTTTTACATATCATACTGCCAAGTTGTAGAATGAACACTAAAACTTACTGGATATTTTGTGATAGCTCTTGTTTACGCTAAGATAGCTTCAGTTGAGTCATTCACTTTACTCAGCCTCAGTTTCCTGTATTTAATCCACTGTTTCTTTCAATATTATAGCCTTCAAAATTGTTCCAACTTGTGGTCTGGAAATTCATTCCAGATGAGATCTGACAATATGAAAGTCTGACTGTCCCAGTATTTTTGTTGTATTCTTTTGATTTGCATGTACCAGGAAGACCACCAGTGGTGCCAATGCTATATGGCAGTATGTGGTGGTGTGTATTTGCAGTGAACCTGGTCATATTTTTTGACTGGCTAGTGAAGAGCTATTTTCAAAAAAATGAATTTGCTCAGTATTCTCAGATCATGCAATATTTTATCCATGGTATTGTTTCTTCCATGTATAAATGAATCTTAAAAAAAAAAGGAAAAAAAAGTGAAGAAAATCTGTAAAAGCCAATCCGTTCACCTCCTGATAGAACTGGGCTTGTAAGCCTCTTTTCCCTCCATTAAAATAAATAAATAAATAAATAAAAGATTACAAATAGTTTAGGGCAAAAAAAAGCAAAGGCAATGCTCCCAGAAATGTTACAAACTTGCCACCTCCTTTACATCACTCCCTTTTTAGACTGAGTAGAGCAGGATCACAGTTGGTATTTTGTTTTAAAKAAATTTATATCTCCTGAATAGAGCAACTGAGGTAATCTCCTTTCTCTGACCTCTTTTCTACAGGCAGCTTAAGAGCTCCATGAGATCTTTSGTCCTTTCTAATAAGCCTTTGCTGGCACTGTGTGCAAACCTTTTGCTCTTAAGAGATCACTCAGAAGCTGAGACAATGGCATGTGTTTGTCTACGCTGYCATCTTCACAGCTTTCACTTTAACCATCACTGTGGTGCCAGACACCTTCACTGGTTGGGCATCTATCTGAAATGCATGAAAACAGCTTTCCTTTGACACATTCAATGCAAAATATAAGCTGTAGTTCACAGTTTGATATATATATAGCCAATTCTGTCACAGAGGCAGAAAAAAAAGCCAGTCTTAGTCTTAGCCTACAACAAGACCTGAAGGCCACAGATGCATCRTATGTCAGCTTAAAAACATCATAATAACCAGAGAAGGCTGATATGGGCCAACAATATTCTTCAGAATTACAGGAAATTGTTTTGCTGCTGAGTATCCAAATACACTATCTCATAGAGTTATAATTAGGCAGGAAGGGACCTCTGGAAGTCATCTGGTCATCACTGAATAAACCAATAATGTAAACTTAAGCATTCTRGTTTTTTTGTGCACTTGTTTTTTCGACTGCCCTAGTGACTTGTGCTTGGTCCACAGACTGGAAGGGTTCACAGGAATATAGCCAGCATGATGGGATGGAACRGAGTGGAGAATGGCTCAGTTTGTGCATCCCCAGGAGAATAAGTTGCAAATCTCTGTCTCACAAAGATTGGTTTGTCCTTTCAGAGATTTTGAAGTACAAAGCAGCTGCTGTCTTTGAGCTTGGCTGTGGGTTTCTTCCTGATGCTCTGTTAACGCTGCTTAGGAAGCTGTTTGAAGTTTTGGGTTTTGAGATAGCCAGCTTGAGATTTTAAAATGTAAATGTATCTTTCTCCTTTACTCTAATGTGCCTGTTTTTGGACCACATTCACTTGAAAGAGGAATTAAATCAGCCAAAGAGCTGTTTTTCTATGTTTCTGGAGATTTCTTCCCAGATAAAGGAACCCTTTACATGTTACATAGACCTTTTCTGGAGAACAGATGGGAAGCGTGGAGACTCCTAGAAAAAAGAGTTAATATGAGTAGCTGCCTCAGGCCAGTTTGGGGATAATCACACCTGTGTTGCCTGCAGAGGCACAAGTCAGCTTTTCCTCTGTCCCTAAACCTGGTCTTACCAATTTCAGAAGCCTGTTGCCACATTCTGAAACAGAGATAAGTTTATATTCTAGATGAATGACATCGGTGAGCTTTGGGCTTGAGAACTCAGATCCCTTGCAAATARTAACTGAATATACAGAAGCAAGACTATATGGCCTCAGCAAGATCTTTATGTTTTCCTGTTATGTAACCAGGAGAAAATTATTTCAAAATCATTGCTGGAAATATTGAATAGAATAATGGGGTRATTACAATTCGTCTTGTTCTCTGCCACAAAATTCTCCGTTCCCTCTTGCTTAACATTGCTAATAGCTTTTGAAATGTGTACTTTAAAATACATTTAATCCAAGATTTTTAAAACTGTGTTTGTCAACACTGTAAATATTCTGCTAATTTTTTAAGCAGGATGTAATATACTGAGTCAAATACTTTCCAAATATCTATTATAGYAATACAACTCCCTTTGTGAATCAGATTTGTTTTTTCACAGAAAGATGAAATCAGGTTTGCTTAGTAAGATCTTTTGTAAAATCATGCTAACTGGCATTAGTTTTATCCTTATCCTTCAACTGTACCCTAAATTTGATTTCTCTCAATTTTCTGYGATTGGCAGAAGATTAATTAGTCGTTTGCTACCCAGGCCATCCTGTTATGTGCATTAGCATGTCTGTATTCCTATCATATTTTATACTCTGAATAGATTTTCATATCTATCACTTCAATAAAAGGTTGGATCATTACTTAAAATAGAGAATTCAAACTRTTGAATCACGCATCCAGTACTGAACAAGCCTCTACTAGATATGGATTTTTATGATGTTTGCTTAAATTCATCTGTGGTATCTGAGACAGAGCATGCCCAGTCAAAACTGCCTAGCACTTACAAAATCAGGTGTGCTAACCACAAGAAAATTATGACGTGTTCCTCATTTTTTCCAAAAACCTTCTTTCCCTTGGGTGTCAGTTGCAGCAGGAATTTATGACAGAAACACTTTGGAAAGAATGGGATTACACTTTATAAATTGCAGACTGAGAATGTTGTGGAGATTTACTGTATTTTCCCAGAGACACTGAAGACTATCAGTGTGTTTTGACAGAAAGATTGCTCCTGATTAGTTAGTACGCCAAGATTGTCTCTATTAAGAGATGTTCAGAAATGCACAGGAGGATAAATTTGGAAAGAGTAGCAGTAATACACTCTAGCGGCCTCTTCGCTTCCGCACTAGTGCTTCAGAGCAGCAGCACACTCAGTGACAAAGGCCGTTTCACCGCTGTGGTCGCTCTCAGTACGGCCCCAGCCGGGAGCCGCGCACCCGCCGCGCGTGGGCCAGGAGCCCGAGCCAGGAGCGCGGGCGCCCGCTCGGCCCGCGCCCGCGCCGCTCCGCGGGGCTCGGGGGCTGCACTGCTCCTTTGGGAAACGCACTGGAAGTACAGCATGACACTCTGCCGGGAAACGGGGAGATGAAATTATTCAGCGAGTGGATACTYTAAAAGCATTTGAAACACATTAGTGACAGAATTTGGTTTAAAAGCATCGGTTAGTTTTACCTGCAGCGTTTGCACAATCAGGGCTTGTCTGCCTGTATAATTAAAGAGGTGCTAATGGTACCAATTAAGAACTGAGAATGTGATTCATTGCTCTTTGGTACTTTCCAGGTCAGAGGAGATGCAACAGGAAAATACATATCCAGCAATCTAAAGACAATTTAAACTGAAATAGTTCTCTCCAATTTAGGCATTTAATTAAAAGCTTTAAAGTTTAATTAAAAAGTTAAATCATTTGTCTGTTTCTGGGGAAAAAATAGTGCTTTTGTGTTTGGATCAATTATGTAACATAAAGCGCAGTAAGATAAGTATACTATTTTCTAGTCTGAAGTTATAACATTTTTCATGCATAACAGCATGACACATAAAAATGTATTCAAGGAGATAGAAGCAAATAGATATATGGTTCTATTAAGCACAGTGTGAGAGTAAGTTCTATCTAAAAGGGTAGGATTTTTTTTTTATTTTTGGAGGGATGGTTCAAAGACAAAAATCCTTTTGTAACATAGTCAAAATCATGAAGTCTGTTGTCTTATTCTTTAATTTTCAAAATAACAACCTTTTGCATTTATATAATGTAATAAACACTTAGCCAAACATCAAACAAGGAAATTAAAGAAGGAGACTTCAGTGGCAATTATTAATTAGCAGTGTTTCTGAGGTCATAATTTTTAAACAATACCGAATAAAGAGATTAAAAATTCAGAAATATGTGATTTTGTATTATAATTTTTACCTYCTTCTTCAGCAAGCTTGGTAAATAGAGCAACAGACTTTTGCATATCTCGAGTATTCAAAAGTGCTCTGAACAAATACAGCTGGGGTTAGAAGTAAATAACTTCAGGCTAAAAGTAATAGCACAGTAAATAAATGTCTACTCAACACTCTCCTTTGAAAACAACAGGAGCTACTGGACATCATTAAAAGCAATTCTCTTATTTAGATGTACTAAGAAGAACTGGGTGGTGAGTTCTTACAAACYTTTTCTTTCTGTGTTTAGAAGGAACTACTCATTTTGGTAAATACCCTTCACTGGAGTATCTCCCAAGTGAGGTTGGAAGATATAGGAAGGGAAATAGCTCTCTAACAGGCTGCAGTGAATTTAGGTAATGGYATGGGCCATGATCCATGCACTATCCTTGTGTCACTGGCAGCCACAGCTTTTCTGTACTGCTAAACTGTCTTCCTCCTTCCAGCTCAAACATGGTGCTTGCATACAAACTACCTTCCAGGGGTCCACGGCCTGTATTAAGCTCTGARCTATGCACAGACATTGGTTGGGAAAATCCTTATCAGAATAGTCCAAAACCTGAGTCAGGAACTGAACTAACAGGGAAGTTAACAAGGTGCTCAGGGGCCCTTTGGCCGTGGCTCATGTGACAATATGAATGAAACGTGCTTTCACCTGGGCTAGTAAATTTAACAGGGCAAGTCAAAGGCCTGGACACTCTATCACAGTGATTCAAAATGGCTAATTGTCAATCAACTCTCTGGGCTCTTTTAAGCTACACAGACTAGCTCTCTCCAAGATAATTCTGTCTCTAAATGGGGCTAGCTCTAAGTGTAGAGACAAGCTGGAAAGCATCTGGGGTTTTTGGTGCGTGCAAGGTTGCATACAAATGAGTGGTGCACTCCTTGCAAATAATGAAAATTGCCCTGGGGTACATTAATGAATGTACATTCAGTGGACTGAAAATGGTTATTCCACCTATTTGGCGCTGGTCAGGCTGCACCTGGAACATCATGTCCAGTTTTGGGCCCCTGGTTCAAAAGAGATGTGGAGAAACTGCKTATCAGAGCTCTCTTCTTACCAGGGCTTTCKTTTTTCTGTAAGCTGAAGTTTGTTRGTGCYGKCTGATCATGGAGACTGGTCCCTGGACTCTTACACTGAGCAGTATAGATATGACCTCTGATGCAYGGTCGATGTACACACCAAGGAAACTGTGTGTGCCAGGGACCACTCCTGGTAGGCAGCAYGGACATGGCTGAAACAGGTTGGTGCCTTCTTCCCTACAAAGCCCTCCAGCAGTGTGCTGCCAGGCTTTATGCTCCCGGACACCCCTGCTGTCAGTGTGTCATACCCCACAGCAAGCAGTACGTACCTTCACTTTCATCTTATAGAAAAATTAATCRTTTCAGCTGCCACTCAGCTTTCACATTATTTCAGACATTCTGAATCAAAAGAAAAAGTCGATAAAAATAATGTCTTGTGGCTACGTGTGCTCCGCAGCGGTTTCGGAAGAGACCTAGCGCCAAGCGTTACATAGCTGGGCAGTGCCACTGCCTGCAGGGTCAGCAATCAGCCCCTGACTCTGTTTTGTTTATTAGGATACAYATCATCCTAATAATGATGATAATAATACTAGAGTGCTGTCCTAAAGGGTTAGATCAGATTCCTGCTATTTCCACAGACTTTTCTACATGACATGAAAGACGTTACCTCATCCAGTTCTTTCACTACTTGCATTTCTCATTTTTTGTCTGCCCAGCTGGCCTACTTTAGGACTAATTTTAAAAACCCTGAGCAAGGTTTGAATGACCTACAGTAATATGGCAAGGTGGTATATGTACACAATTTAGTCATGAACAATTCATTAGGGTATCACTGATGAGGGCTGGGGGAAGGAAGAACGCTGTAATGAAGCCTGTGCCAAAATAGTGCATAAACATAAATAGGCTGAACTAGGACTGCTAACAACAAAACTAATTGTGGTGTATCCTTATATTTATACGTAAATGCTTTTAACCATTAAAATGTTTACAAATGTTGTTTTGAGAATGTAAAAAATATGTGCCTCATACTTTTGTTGGAGACTAACATGTATATTTCCCCACATTTTTTTTTCATTGCTCAAACTCGTTGTAGAAGAAATGTCATATAAACTACATTGACTGTACATATCTCAACTTGTAGAATATGATTAGTAGGCTGTATTTCAAACAAAATACAATTCTATACCAGTAGAAATGAAAACGGTAGAGTAACCAGTGCAGACGATGACTTTTATATGAAAATAATAGAATCTACTCAGATATTGTTATTATAAAATGCCATGAATAGACTGTGAAATGTATATCGCAGGTGGTATAAGAATAGATTTCTTATCTATGGGTAGGTGTAAAAATCTGAAAGAAATCTTTCTATCTATGAGCTATAGGAATAAGATTGGATTAATATAGCTGTTCAAGAGTATGTACATTTTATAGAAGTTATAACAGAAAAATGTATGATTTAAAAATGAATCACTTGTTTAATTTTATCTCYTGTCAACATCAAGATTAAATTGTTGTTTTAAAATATTCATCTTCCCTGTAAAATCTGCTACTAAATAACTGGAGTTATGTTTTATATATGCCTAATCCTAATTTCATTGCCTTTTTCAAGCAGGTTAATTATATTCATGGACCTTTGTCACATTATTCACTTGGAGAGCCATGATTATACATTGCATATCAGCTTTTCATAACTCAAAGTCCAAGATAAGCATGGTACTCAAAAATGAGACAGCATTATTAAGTCTTAAACTTCTAAAAATATACATGAATCATAACATGAAGGATTTCTTAGTTGATAATATTTTTTCCAGCATTGAGGTAGACTTTGGCTGTCTTCTGTTGCATAGTTCAAGAACTGCTTTGCACAAACAATGCTCTTGACAGAGCTGATAATAAAAACAATACTGGGGATATTGAAATACAGATCATTTTCTGAGGAGTTAAATTTAAGACAATCTTTCTCAATTTATCACCTAACAATGACTCAGACTAAACATATTTGGACACAATCACTTAGCGTGTTCTATAGATTAAGCGTTCTCTTTGTCTGGGTGGCATTTTGTARATTTTGATACAGACAAATTTAGCCCAGGGCAGTTGGGAGTTCCTTTCTATTAGATAACAGCTAGATAAAACATGTCTGTGCCTGGATCTCTGTGTAGAAAATAGGCTCTCAGGTTTCCCATTCCGTATAACAGTCCTATTGGGCTACATGCTGAGTACCAGGGGGAAGAAAAGCCTGAGGAACAGTAAGAAACTCATTGAACTTCTGGCTACCATGTTGGACAGCGTAGTTTCTTAGCTATCATCATCTTGTGAAATTTGGCTTTATCATCTCTGTGGATCTCATGTCTTTATGTTCAGAATAAAATTATAGTGAAATCTGACAATGTTTCCTCTGAAGAGCAGAAGCCTTGAATTCTGCTGCTGCACAGAAAGCAATGAGAAATGTGTGGATATTGGGACTTTAACCTATTGAAGAGTTTATTTACTATTCAGTGTTTATATTAACTGTTCCAAAGTTAAAATATGTTCAGATAATTTTAGCCATAGAATTAATTCAAAATTAAGTTTGTAATGGAGATCTCTTTATTGGATGTAAATGGCAAGTAAGTAACATAAGACAGTGCACTATTGTTGGCATATTGGGATAGGTACCTGTCTAGTAGCCCAGACTGAAATACTGCAAATCCAAGGTGTATCTAGTCTGTCTGGCTTGCATTTTTCTCCTGGGTATTATCTTCTGCCATATCTTTATTACTTGGTTTTAAGGGCCAATTAGCTTTTCCGACGTGCTGGGCACTTTCAAGCTCCGGCATTAACTGTAGTTTCAATTCGCACTGTATCTTCTGGTGAATCCACACCTGGATGTTTCCATGTCTTCTATGCTACAGGTGTCCTGTGTGGACCTTCATGAGTCCTTTGAAGTCCTGCTCACTGGCTTGTTGTTCAGTAGCTTATCAGTCCCTCAGGTACATCACCATTTCCAAGGCACAGTCCAAGGCATAGTAGAGCCTCTCTGTTTTTTGAGATGGAATACTATTGCCTTTGCCTGTACTTCGTACTCTCCATAGAAGCAATAGATGTTGAACCTTCTAATATTTTCTTCCTAGATGCCAAATAGAGAGAAGCACCCAACTTTGGCAGCCTAGATTTCCTTCAATTGTTTTTCAGAAACATTCTTGGATTCCAAGGGTTATCACTGAAGCTATTCTGGGTAGACCGGATTGTCCCACTAAGGCAAAGTTATTAAAATTTTCATTTCTAAAAGTACCTAAGTTAAACTGAAAGTCATATGAATGCTACTTTTTATAACCAAATCCAATATATGAAGTCGTGATTAACATAAAGTACTGCATCTTCATATTTAAACAGATATAAGAAATAGCTTCCTTTTGGCAGGATAAATGCCAGGACTTACAYGCATCCTGTGAATCACTTTTTGTTGGTGGTGATATTTTTCTTTTCTGCTCTGGGCTCAGAATCAGAATAAATCCATGTTTTATATACTGCATTCTTGATTGTACACTTTACTCAACTTCCTAATAACAGACAGCAATCTAAGATGGTAATAACATACCGGCACTACACTACATTCTACATAAGCATGATTAATCATCTACTACACAGATGGGATATTAAATACAGTTCTGCATGACTTTTACTTTATATATCTCATCATATAGGCCTATCTTATAGACCAACGTAGCCTTAACTCAGGAYGATAGTGACAAAGCAATCTTAGCCCTTGGGTTCCATAACAGTGTTAAACAGGTTGTGAGATTAAGGGCTGGAACAATGTGAAGGGGAGAATATAGTGAGTGTCAGGGAATCACAGGACAAATTATGAGAGTTTCATTTGTGCATCCATCACATAAAACATCTCCAGGAGATGAAAATGTGAACAAAAAGTGGCAGAATGGATAACACACAGAAGAGAAACACTTCTTTAYTGAATAATTAAATAATTGTTTAACAAAATTTTATTACAGATTTTCCTGTGAAATTGCCAGTACTGGTAGATGTTGGGATACTGGGTTAGAGAGATCATTTCTTTAAATCAGCATATTATTTCCTGTGCTCTTTGATAAGTTCTGCTCATCTTTGCTACATCTGTAAAACATCATTCCATAAATCTCAGGGCTTCCATTTTTTTTACCCTTAAGAATATGCCTGGATTTCTCATATCAAGCTGAACCTCAAACACTGTACACAGATGTTACATAGTTACCTCAAACTGAAATGTGTTTCCATATCCCTGAGGTATAGAGTGAATCAATCAGAATCTGCAGTTCTTTTTCTATTGAAGAGAGAGCTTCACACCATCACCCTCCTGGACTGTGCATCTGTGAATAAGGTCAGTTGAAGCCAGAATGTCAGTAGAATACATTTACCAGGAAATGTCCCCATGGATTTCATAGACTTGTTTTATTCAGAAGATGTGACTTAGAGAGCTAGTGAGTCAGTCTATTTCATTTAAAAGACAAATACCGTTTTTCTCTTACTCTTCTTGGTACTGTTTCTATGGTAGCTATTTCATCCTCATTTTTCCTGTTTAATTAAAATGATGAAAAATAATTAAAACAATAATTTAAATAATAGTTTATAAATGTGTATAAATATATATTACAATACTTTTTAAATAATCATAATTAAGTGTACAGTGGGATTTCAGTAGAAATATGTATGATCAGTTTTGTTCAATTGCTTGCCATAATACTAGAGAAATAGTAACAGCAGCCTTTGTTAGGGAGGAGAAAATAGGAATACARTATTGTATCCTGACCCCAAATAAAACTTAATATTGCTTTAATATTAATGCAAGCAAATAGCGTTGTGAATATCCTTATCTAGGAATTTCTAGAAATCTTCCCCCCCCCCGCAACTACCCTGAGGTTTTCATTCTGCATCTGAAAAATAGCAAAACACCTCATCTCAGCCCACAGCTTACTGCCTTTCTCTCCTGATACAATTCTTTATAACACCCAGATGATGGATGGCCTTCTGCCCCAACACTGCTGACAGGTCAGGCAATGCCTAATGGCCTTCCCGAGGGGTGGAGATGGCCCAGGGTTTGATAGTCTTTCTGTTAGATATAGATACAGTGTAAGCCCAATATTATATACTGTGTTTTGTACTTGTTAATCCTTCTGGGGAAGCTATGTTTATACAAGTGCATGTACTGACCTCAGAATAAGGGGCGGATTACCATTTAGCTCTTTGACTACCTTACAGGTTATAATTGTATAAAATATATAGGTTATAATTGTATAAATTGGCATCAAGATTATTGACCTTTCTGAAAAAGAGCACTTCTTCTGCACCTGCTCTGGAATGACTTCCCTTTCCCTCCTGATTTTTTTGAAAATATTAAGGATTCTCTCTCAAACTGCTTGGCCGGGAACACTGCCTAATACGACAGTTAACAGCCCTGCTCCCAGGGAGACATATGGTTGTGTATGTGACTAGTGCTGAGTTTCGCCTTATACGTTTATGCTACAATGTGGAAATTTGTATTCATAATGGTGGATTCACTGTTTATAATTTCACCACAAAATTCAGCAGTCATTCCTGGAGAACATCATTGTTAAATAAAGTGTTTAACATGAAATTATACCTCCGCTTCGTTAATTTGTTCAAGGAAAAGTTAATACGTTTCTTGATAGTCTACAAAAACATATGTGGGGGAGAAAAATATTTCTATCAATAGAGGTCTCTTTAATCTGTAAGCATAACAAAGTCCCATAGCTGGAAGTTAGGTTCAGACAAATCCTGATTTGAAATGAGATATCCATTTTAACAGTAAGGATGATTAATTGTTGAAACACCCAGGGATGAGGRTGTGTTCTGTCACCTTTAATCTTGAAATCAAATCAGATATCTTTCTGAACCAAAAGCTTTATTTTAGCTGAAAACTCTGGGCTTGATTTAAAAAACTCAACTGAATGATCCATTTTTCCTTAATTTTATGAATATAAATCTACTAAATGCAAGATGCAATCAAAGCTAAATATGTACTTAAGTATCTTTTTGGATGTAGAAGGAGTATGTAGAGATGGAGATGTAGGAGTGCTCAAACCACAAAGGTTTGCGTAGTTCTTCAAAATGAAAGCTTGTTCTGCTGRTATGGACAAATAATTCTCTTTTTGCTGTTGTACAATTGTCATGRTAATCTTAGGAATAATACATTGATGCTGACACTATATCACTTGTCCTCTATGAATTTTGCCTTTGACTTTTTTAACTGTGCTATTTTGCTTTTCAGGTATGGGAATTGTAGCTGTAGACAAAAATTTTGTTACAAAAGAACCACGTTCAGACATGATTTCAATAAAAGTTAGCAGCATGGTCCTTCCACCTTTTACAAAATTGTTGGAAACAATTTTACAATTGTTTTTGGTTGTAAGCACACTCCCTTCGATATTTTAGTCATTTTTTTAAGCTATGGATTGAACAGTTTGACTTTGTATAGAAATCCTTCAGACAGCTAGAAACTCACTTTGGCTACTTCCTATTAAATTATTTTCTTTCTCAGTACTCTGTGCCTTTGATCTGCATCAGAGCAACTTTTTTGTTTGTCTTCTTTCAACATGATATTTCTGTGTGGGTAGTGCAATGCAATGTTTGGAATTCTCTGTTCTTCTTTGCAAGCTGTTACTAACAATTGCAAAGTTTGGAGGTTCTTGTCTTTGGTGCCAGTGACACTTATTTCAAAGTCAGTAATATTTTTTTTCTTGCATCACTAGCAGAGAAAAGATTGCTTTCCTTGTGTTTTATTTTTTATAAAGCAAGTGTGGAAGTGAGGGATACAGTTATATTGCAGTGGTCTTGCAATCAAATTGAATGGAAAGAGAGGAAGAAGTAATTGAAGATACTAAGAAATAGTCAGAGAAAAGAGATAGACAAAAGTCTGTGAAAAAGAAAAAAAGAAACCAGACAGTGAAAATTGGACGGTAAATGAAAAACTGAGCTCAGAAATGGAAAAGACCTATCAATATCACGTTGTCTAATTCCTGTGCTTGTCAGTAATGTGATATTTTTTCTAATATACYCCAATACCTTCCCCAATTTAAAATATTAAATTATGTGAATATTCTTGTACTGTACAAATGCTACATCATAACACTGCAGAAGGTGACTGGAAACTGGTCACTTCTCATGGGAGGAGAAAGGCCCTTACTCCTCCTGGAAACTTGCAACAGAGGAACAGGTTCAGTGCCCTCCAGGCTGAGGAGGCACGGCTTCCAAGGAAAAGGTGGGTGACAGACCCTGTGCCTTGCAGGAGCACCCGGAAGAAGCAGTGGGGAGTGATTGTTGGGGGTGACTCCCTGCTGCAGGGGACAGAGGCACCTATCTGCCAGCCTGACCTCTAGTCTAGAGAAGTTTGTTGTGTGCCAGGGGCTTGAATATGAGATGTCATGGAAAGACTACCAAAGCTTGTCCACACATCAGGTTAGTTTCCTGTACTGTTTCTTTGCTTGGGCACTAATGATACCAAGGGCAAATTGGGAGCCATCAAACAGGATTTCAGAGCTCTGGGGATGGTGGTTAAGAGTCTGAGAGCCTAGGCCATTTTCTCATCAATACTACCAGTGAGGGGAAAGGATGAGAGGAAGAATAGATGGATTTTCCAAGTTAACAACTGACTGCGCTGCTGTTGTTGGCAACAGGGTTTTTGTTTCTATGACCATGGGACCCTATTTGAAGATTGACAAATGATGGGAAGAGATGAGATTCACCTCACTAAGTGGGGCATACATGTCTCTACCAGCAGGTTGGCCAGCCTGATAAGGAGGACTTGAAACAAGGAAAAATGGGCGTGGGGAGAGTTATAGAGACAGGGTAGTCAACAAATCACAGCTCAAGTTGTGATGCCTCCAGCAGGTGCACGCAGCTGGGGAAGTGCATGTAAAAAATGATGATGGGGGATCCTTGTACACTTCTCCTGGGAAACCTTCATGCTTGATCACCTCTCTGAAATGCCAGTACTCCAATGCATGCAATATGCGGAATAAACAGAAAGAATTGGAAATCTGTGTGTGGTTGCAGACAATTGCAATTACAGAGATGCGGTGGGATTGCTCGCATGAAAGCAGTGCCATCATGGATGGCTATGTGCTTTTTCGGAAAGATAGGACAGGAAGATGAGGTGGTGGAGTTGCTCTTTATGTGAGAGAGCAACTGGAAAGTATCAAACTCTGCCTAGGAGTGGAGGGGGAGGCAGTTGAGAGTTTATGGATTAAAGGGCAGACTAACATGAATGACAGTGAGTGACCACTTGATCAGGAAGAGGAAGTTGATGAGGCCTGCTACAGACAGCTGGAAGTAGCCTCACCATCACAGGCCCCGGTTCTCATAGGGAACTTCTACCACCCTACTGGAAGGACAACACAGCTAGGCACAAAAAGTCCAGAAGGCTCCTGCAGAGCATTGATGATAACTTTTTGACACAGGTGGTGAAGAAGCCAACGAGGAGAGGTGTGCTGTTGGACTTTGTCTTAACCAAGAAAGAAGGAATGATTGGAGATGTGAAATTTGAGAGTAGCCTTGGCTGCAGTGACCATGATATGGTGGAGTTCAGGCTCCTATGAGGAAGAAGCAAGGCAATAAGTAGGATCATAACCCTGGACTTCAGAACTTCAAGAGAGTGAACTTTAGCCTCTTCAGGGAACTACTTGGAAGAATCCCATGAGTTATGGCCCTAGAAGGAAGGGGGTCCAAGAGAGATGGTTAATCCAGGGGATTAACCTGGAATCCCTGAGCCTGGAGGCAAGAGAGAAAGTTGGGAGAAAGAAAGACTTTCCTTTGGTTGAGGAGAACTGGGTTAGAGATCACGTAGGCAAACTTCATGCCCTCCAATCCATGGACCACAATGGGATGCATCCACGAGTGTTGAGGGAGCTGGTGGATATTGTTGCTAGGCCATTCTCCATCATCTTTGAAAGGTCATGGAGAAGAGAAGAGGTGTCTGAGGACTAGAAGAAAGCCAATGTCACTCCAGTCTTCAAAAAGGGCAAGAAGGAGGACGCAGGCAACTACAGATCAGTCAGACTCACCTCCATCTCCAGAAAGGAGATGGAACAGCTCTTTCTGGAGGTCATCTCCAGACATATGGAGGAAAAGAAGGTGATCAGGAATAGTCAGCATGAATTCACCAAGGGGAAATCCTGCTTAACTAATCTGATAGCCTTCTACAATGGAATGACTGGCTGGGTAGATGAGGGAAGAGCAGTGGACGTTGCGTACCTTGACTTCAGCAAGGCTTTTGACACTGTTTCCCATCACATCCTCCAAGATAAGCTCAGGAAGTGCACGTTAGATGAGTGGCCAGTGAGGTGGATTGAGAACTGGATGAAAGGCAGAGCTCAGAGGGTCGTCATCGGTGGCGTGGAGCCTAGTTGTAGGCCTGTGGCTAGTGATGTCCCTTATTCATCAGTGACCTGGATGAGGGGACAGAGTGCCTCCTCAGCAAGTTTGCTGATGATCCCAAGCTGGGAGGAGTGGCTGACACACCTGAGGGCTGTGCTGCCATTCAGAGAGACCTGGACAGGCTGGAGAGTTGGGCAGAGAGGAACCTCCTGAGGTTCAACAAAGGCAATTGCAGAGTCCTGCGCCTAGGGAGGAATAACCCTACGCACCAGTTCAGGCTAGATGCTGACCTTCTGGAAAGCAGCTCTGCAGAGAAAGACCTGGGAGTGCTGGTGGTTGACAAGCTGACCACAAACCAGCAATGTGCCCTTGTGGCCAGGAAGGCCAATGGTCTCCTGGGGTGCATTGGGAAGACTGTTGCCAGCAGGTCGAGGGAGGTGATCCTGCCCCTCTATTCAGCCCTTGTGGAATACTGTGTCCAGCTCTGGGCTCTGCAGGACAAGAGAGACACGGAGTTACTGGAGAGAGTCCAGTGTAAGGCTMTGAAGATGATCAGAGGACTGGAGCATCTCTGTTTTGAGGAACGACTGCAAGTGCTGGGCCTCTTCAGCCTGGGGAAGAGAAGATTGAGGGGGGATCTTATCAATGTGTATAAGTACCTGAAGGGAGGATGTCAAGGGGACGGGGACAAACTCTTTTCAGTGGTGCCCAGGTAAAGGACAAGAGGGAATGGGTACAAACAGAAACACAGGAAGTTCCGCCTGAATATGAGGAAGAATTTCTTTATTGTAAGAGTGACGGAGTACTGGAAAAGTTTTCCCAGAGATATTGTAGCACCTTCTCTGGAGATATTCAAAACCCGCCTATACTCAATCCTGTGCCATGTGCTGTTGGTGACTCTTTTTGAACGGGGAGGTTGGTCTAGATGATCTCCAGAGGTCCCTTTCAACCTTAACCACTCTATGTTTCTATCATTTTGTGAATCTGTAGTAATTCTTGTCATAGTATCTTCATTTTTACATCAATAGAAAGCCAAAAGCAAAAAGGAGGTCTGTATGAGAGGCTACTGTGAACAAGGTAGGGTCTATTGGACAATACTATACTGCACATTTAACTCTGCTTTTATGTATACTTGTCTGTTCCTCACCTTTTAAATGAGATAACACTGTTGTCCTAGCTGATTAAGGTGAACACTGACACAGGAAAGACTGTTAGATGCTTGGGTATAGCAGTAATGAGAGTAGAAAAAGGAGTAGACTCTGACTGTACAGGTATGTGCTGGCATGGAGTCAGCGGATGCACAGTCCATTAATGACTTAAGTGGGATCAGCCTCAGCCTTTGGGCATGAGCTCTRAACCCGACATGATAACATTTCTATAAAAGAATTTAGACATGAATTACTCCAAGGAAGAAACTTGTGTGATTTCTGTAGATGGTCAGACGTTGCACTATAGTTGTGTTTACAGTGAAAGTCACTAAACATATTATGGAAAAGAATATGAGAATTTTAAAAAGTTAAGACTACAGACCTTCCTTTTTTGTATTATTTTGTTGCTGGCTTGAATTAAATTTCATAAACACTTTTATTTTATGCAAGCTTCTTTTAAAGGATGTTTTGAAAATACATAGAGGACCTGTAAGGGTAGGCAATGTCTGGCCCTCCCAGCAGGGACAGATACATAAACACAAGGCGCATTATGGTCGATACTGAGCGTGTATTATCTCTGTGTCTAAGCGAGGCTTCCCCAGCGATTTCCCAATCRAGGTAAGAAAGGCGCAGGAGAATCCTCAGCGCGGCTGAGTGTTGGTCCATGGTGAGGAATGCTGGAAGGACTCTAGAAGAGGTTTTTATGTACCGAAGCTATCACTAATCTCAATTCCAAGCCCAGGTGTAGGGCCACACTGGAGTGAGCCCAGCCGTGTGACTATGACTATGGGTCAACATGCTCTGTTGACGCTCCTTTTCCCATGGAACAGTCTGGCTAACTTCCATCGCCTATCTCCTTGACATGCTGCATTTTCACACCTGTCTGCACAAATGCTTCACTTATAAAGCTAGTTGTCATAACAGTAATACAAGGAAAAAAWTTTTTTGGGGGGAGGGTTGGGAATGAGGGGAAGAAATGCCCTTACCTTGATCACAGTGATGATTTAATATTTACTGTCTCCTATTCCACTTTCCCAGTGTTAAAACTGAAGAGAAAATACATCTGGTTTAGTTTATGTTATAGCAACTTGTTTCATTGCAAGAGCATTTGCACGTTGCTGCTCTGAACATCACTATACACTGGGTAGAAGAAACTCCTTCACATGACCTAAAGAGGTCTTCCCTTTAGCTGAAAGGCATATCTTTTGAGTAGTCCTAGATCATACTGAGAGACTGTTGTAACACTACATTTTATTCTGTAACAATTTGGTGAAAGATTCATCCTCAGTGTTTGCAGGTCACTTAGAATTATTCAATAATCTGAAAGTGTGTTATACCTATGAACACTGAAAAGCACTTCTTGAAAGTGGGAATACTCAAGTTCAGTGTTAGGAATTCATCACTCATACATGACCCAAGGAACAAGCCTAATTTTATGTTAGTGAGCATTAGCATGGCCCATTTATTTCAGCTGTAGTAACTCTTAAAATAAGGACAAAGATCTAATAACATGGATTAACTTACATTAGGCGCATTACTGGTTACTGATTTTTACCTAAAGAAAGTGTCAAACATCAGATTTTTACCTCCTTTTCACCATCAACTTCTTATTTTGTTGTTTAATCACAAAACCTTTGTCTCTTTGCAGAGGAAATCCTATTATCCTTCACTTGWATTGTAATTTCAACAAATGCTTAGTGAAGTCTGAAAGTAAGATATTGTTTTTGGAGGAAAAGTCACTGTGTATGTTCATACCACTTAGCTCAACACAAACATTTTGACATCGGAAGTCTAAGTATCTATATCTGAATTAGTTGTCTAGACTCTCTTTATGTTCAACAGAAACAAATAAGTACCTTTAAAGAGACAAATCATCTGGCTAATTTTATTTGTTTACYATAGTACGAGATAAATCACATCCTTGTTCTTTCCACTGACTGTAAGGGGGGTCTAGACAATCAGATCAGATTTAAATATCTACAAAATGGAGGTAGAAAATTTAGTGAAATGAAGGGAGAAAATTTAGTGATGTAAATCTGTTGTGTCAAGAGATGCAACTTTCAGTTGCATACACTTTCTTACAGAAAGGGTTTTCAAATGAGATCTTAATAGAAGACAATATTGTTTTATAGTATTTTGTAACAAAAAAATTATGCATATTATTCGGTAGTTTACTGTCTTACTAAATATTGCAATATCTTAGGGTAAAATAGCATCTCCTTGCCTAAATATTCTTCTAACTGCCAGTTATGTCTTTGCTACTTTTTTCAGAGTAATTTGGGAATCAAGAGTTTAGGARGACAGAGTAGCAAGATCATAAACATTCTTTTTGAGAATTAAAAGGAAGAAGAGGATAGTGTCTCAATGGGTTACTTTATCTTGCTGGATATATCAGACACCTCAGGTCATTTTATTGTTWACTGTCATCTTCTGAGCTTTAATGGAGGCAAGCTGATTAATATCCCAAAACCCCAAATTGTTTCAGAGGAGGAAATGTTGCTCAAGCCTATTCCATTACTCTTCCATTATTTCTCTCACCAAGCTAACAGTGTCTAAGTAGGTGCATTATGAGGACCAGGGGAGTGGGAATAGTTAGGATTTATAGCGGTGTAGACATATTTTTGGATATTGTTCTTCATGATTCAAAGTTTAAAAGTATTATTGAAAACAAACTCCATKTTTATCTTGTGTTATAATTATTACTATTATTTCATTTCACAGCTAACAAAAGTGAATCATAGAGATGTAAAATTAGTCATTTTAAATTGACATATATATGCATATTTAACTATCATTTAAGTAGTCTGCTTTTTGGTTAAATAACCACTGCTCCYACTGAGTATGGGAGAAAAACACATCTCAAAGTCAGCCAGAGATTTTGGTGCCAAAAGTGACTTACTTAAAGTCAACTAGAATCTTCTCAGGAGGGCAAGGACTAAACCCATGATGTCAAGTACTAATCTTCAGCTACAAGACATTCTGATTTTCTGCAGCCCACCATAAATATCTAGTTTTCATGGATCAAGTTGCTGCAAAGCCAACTTTCCACACATGCATAAAAATATATGCATTTGCATTGCAGACACTTTTTTTTCTACTTCTTTGTATTTACACACAAAAGCGGTGAACTTAGTAGGTTATTGTTTCCTTTATTTATTGCCCTCAAGGACAGCCAAAGTCCAGAACTACCATGCTCATGCCCTATCAATCTTGTTAAATAGTACAGTGCATGCTAGATTTAAGAAAACAATGATGCACCATATTGACTGATTTGAGACTGTGTCTCAAGAGTCTTATGCCAGAGTAAAGATAGATGACTAACAGAAATGAGAAGACAAGCTGAACAATCTCCTGCTAGTTCACTGATTAGAAAGAGATAATTAAAATGTTTTTTTGCCATAGATTTGGCCTTGTAGGAATCAACAGACCAAGTGCCAGATTGATCACAAATCAATGGAGGAAAAAGACACTGTGAAGGATGAGGAAACATTCTGAAACGAACCTTTGGTGATAGACGGACAAAAATATGCTAACATCAACAAATAGTTTAGGAGAAGGCCCAGACTGGTCAGAACTWCAGCTCATACTCAACAAATCTTGTGATACAATAGTTTCAGATTTTTTGCTAACAATGTAATTTAGAGGATGATATGATTTSCATTAAGGTCGATACTTCTCTGTTAACTTTACTTCATTTTTACACTTACCTGGGCTTCCCATGATTGTATCTTTCTTCCTTTTTGTTAAYATCTTCCTATCCAGCATCTCATCTTTGACACAATAGTAGCAATTTTCTGTTTTATCATTATCAATATTGCTTTTTTTTATCTATCATCTGGTGTGTTTTTTAACACACCTGARGTCTGTGCTGCTGTTCAGAGAGACCTGGACAGGCTGGAGAGCTAGGCAGAGAGGAACCTCCTGAGGTTCAACAACGGCAAGTGCAGGGTCCTGCGCCTAGGGAGGAATAACTCTAGGCAGTTCAGGCTAGATGCTGACCTTCTGGAAAGCAGCTCTACAGAGAAGGACCTGGGAGTGCTGGTGGATGACAAGTTGACCACAAACCAGCAATGTGCCCTTGTGGCCAGGAAGGCCAATGGTCTCCTGGGGTGCATTGGGAAGAGTCAGACCAGCAGGTCAAAGGATCCTGCCCCTCTACTCAGCCCTGGGGAGGCCTCGTCTTCAGTACTGTGTCCAGTTCCGGGCTCCCCACTACAAGAGAGACATGGAGCTACTGGAGAGAGTCCAGTGTAAGGCTACGAAGATGATCAGAGGGCTGGAGCATCTCTGTTTTGAGGAACGGCTGCGAGAGCTGGGCCTGTTTAGCCTGGGGAAGAGAAGACTGAGGGGGGATCTTATCAAGGTGTATAAGTCCCTGAAGGGAGGGTGTCAAGGGGACAGGGACAGAGTTTTCAGTGGTGCCCAGTGAAAGAACAAGAGGCAACTGGCAAAAACTGAACCGCAGGAAGTTCCGCCTGAACATGAGGGGCAATTTCTTCCCTGTGAGAGTGACAGAGCCCTGGAAGATGTTGCCCAGAGAGGTTGTGGAGATATTCANAGAGAGACCTGGACAGGCTGGAGAGTTGGGCAGAGAGGAACCTCCTGAGGTTCAACAAAGGCAATTGCAGAGTCCTGCGCCTAGGGAGGAATAACTCTAGGCAGTTCAGGCTAGATGCTGACCTCCTGGAAAGCAGCTCTGCAGAGAAAGACCTGGGAGTGCTGGTGGGTGACAAGTTGACCACAAACCAGCAATGTGCCCTTGTGGCCAAGAAGGCCAATGGTCTCCTGGGGTGCATTGGGAAGAGTCAGACCAGCAGGTCAAAGGATCCTGCCCCTCTACTCAGCCCTGGGGAGGCCTCGTCTTGAGTACTGTGTCCAGTTCCAGGCTCCCCACTACAAGAGAGACATGGAGCTACTGGAGAGAGTCCAGTGTAGGGCTATGAAGATGATCTGAGGGCTGGAGCATCTCTGTTTTGAGGAACGGCTGCGAGAGCTGGGCCTGTTTAGCCTGGGGAAGAGAAGACTGAGGGGGGATCTTATCAATGTTTATAAGTCCCTGAAGGGAGGGTGTCAAGGGGACAGGGACAGAGTTTTCAGTGGTGCCCAGTGAAAGAACAAGAGGCAACTGGCAAAAACTGAACCACAGGAAGTTCCGCCTGAACATGAGGGGCAATTTCTTCCCTGTGAGAGTGACAGAGCCCTGGAAGATGTTGCCCAGAGAGGTTGTGGAGATATTCAAAACCTGCCTGGATGCGATCCTCTCTAACATGCTCTAGATGTCCCTGCTTGAGCAGGGAGGTTGGACTAGATGATCATCAGAGGTCCCTTCCAATCTTACTGATTCTGTGATTCTGTGATTCCGTGATTCTGTGAGATCAGAGCTTCTTTGGCTCTTGGCTAATTGGGTTTTCTGCAGCAGGCTGAGTAAGAGGATGGGCAGTCCTCCTCAGAGGACAAAAGAATGGGTTGTTTCTAAGCCTTTCTCACCAATCCATGTTCTCAAAAGSAAAAGGGGGTCTTCTAAAACACTCATTATCCCCAAATTAAGTAGAAACTCTTGGAAACTGTGTTATACCTGTGGAAGATAGAAAATAGTTAGCAGTGGTTTGTAATACATACAGTGGATACAAAAATAGAGTAATGAAGGAAAAAGAGATAGTACCACAATACAAATTCCTGGAATTGCTTATTTAGACCTAGTCTGAGTATAAACTCAGAAATCTGGCTAYGTTGTGGTCACTGCATCTCAGCAACTGTTTAAATGCTTTTCGGTAATGTAAGAAGAGCTCTGACAGTTGAACAGATATAACTGATTGATATAACTGATCTAACAGATTTAAGATGTTGTCACTCAAGTTATCCAGCTTGCTCTTGTGCCACAGAACACTATTTACACACCGAGCAAACTGGACAGATTCAGCTATTCCTGTTCACCGTCTACCACCCTAACAAACTAGCTTCACCTATGGAAGGCTGCCAGAGCTCTCCAATCAGAGTATGAGACCCTGCCTCAAATGCCATGGGAATATCAACATTAAGTTTGGYTTTGTGGAAATGTAAAGGTGGAATAGTCAGTGATCATGAACCATTAGRGCCTAATTTATCTGTGGAGCAGCTCTCTAGGATTCCAGGCAGCAAGCCAGCTCATGTACTGATTCAGTGGAAATGTATGTGGCATACATTTGGTACTCCAAGAGCAGCTTTGTATTTAGGATACTCAARTAAGAACATTTCTAGTATAAGTACTCAATACCTACTAAGCACTGTAATTGAGCTACCCTAGGTTGACAATTAGGCTCATAGTAAAACGATTATTTATGGGGTAGTAAAAAAATATAATGATATCCTAGATATGATGCTAGCGTTTCATGCAATAATATGACGAGGCTTACAATGAACTTTAGAAACCTTGGAATAATGAGCTGCTAAATCTTCCTATTTCTGGGAGATGGAACCAAGATAAATATTTTAACTTTTTTCTGCTAATCCTCAGTGCCTCCAAAAGCAAGCACAGACAAATTGTCTTTAAATCTCTATCCAACTACACATTGGATACTCAAATTTCTTCCAGTATGATTGATCCATAACTGCTTCAAGCATTAAAATAAAAAAAGAGCCAACTTTCTGAAGCAGTTGTCTAAYAGTCCAAACTGCAGCAGATTATACGCTGGGCAGACATGGGCTCACAGACAGGTTGACATACAACAATTCTGTATGCTTGCTGTTGTGCTCTCATTTGAAAGCTGATTCTCAGGGAGTTGGTCAATGTATTTCCTAATTAATCAAGCTGATTTGCTTAGAAAAGGGAGATCATTCAGAGAGATGCTTAACTACATTGACAGAATTTCTGCAAGCCCTCTTGCCATACGGAGAAATCTCACTGAGCAATATGTACCCAAACTGTATGACTTGCTTGTTTTGATGGGGCAGTGAACATTTGCATGACCACCAGAATGACCTACTTTATTATTTTTTTCATATATTGCCAAAATCAGTGAAATTTTATATTGGTAATTTTACTGTGCATTGTGCACCAAGAAGGTGACCCTTCTGAGCAGGGGAGTTGAACTAGAAGATCTCCAGAGGTCCCTTCCAACCTCAGCTGTTCTGTGTGATTCTGTGAATGGCAGCTATAACTTTTTCACAACATTGTTTTTACAGCATAAGTTCGCACAACTTGCCATCATGTTCTCACATGCCATCATGTTTGAATATAAACAAAATGTCACCACATTTTCACGTGTGAAATCTGTCAAGTTAGGAATAAAAAGACTGATTCAGCAGCAGTGCAGGTTCTGTGTCTGCTCAAATGTTATGAGGCAAAGTTAATTATGGAGCCTTCTTATCCATACTCTTTGGGCTTGTGATTTCCCAAATCTCTCCTTATTTGTTCCTGGTTTTGGATTTATTTTGAAAGAATAGCACTTTTGAAGGATGTAGGTTGTCTGAAGTGTGGATTATGCTTTTGAAAATAAGTTAGCAAGAGAATAATCCTATYTAAATAAATAGTGAAAGTTAATTTTCTTTAATATGTTAAATAGACCCCTAGARGAACTGCTTTAAAAAGGCTTGATTTTCAGTATAGCTGTACATTGTTTGGTTTAAATGTATATATTTTTAACTTGCAAAAAAGGAAGCCTAATACCATGTACGTAATTGGGATGTCTCTATTTAAAACCTCAGTCATCAGTTTGTCCTTTAATCTATGTTACTTTGGCATAATCTATACTTAAAAATCATGAATAGCAGCTCCTTCATCTGATCCTTGCATTTACCTTTCCTTTCTTTTTGATCCTGGCAAACAAAAAGGCAGTCAGAAAATATTTTGTCACTTTTTCCCTTTAGGTCTTTCCATAGAAACTTCAGAGTTTACATGGAGAAAGAATATTTTTTGATCTCACTGGATTGTGCAAATCTGAAGTCTATATTTTTTTTGTGGATGGAAGTATACCTTGTATTCCAGGGCACGCAAAGCTAAATGCATTTAAGATTACTTGGACTATCAGATTATTAAAAGTCACAAATGTAGTTTATAGTCCAGTTATCGTTAAGGAATTTCTTCCTTAAATAAAAAGTCTCTATTCTCAGTAAAGCTATACTATGACATTTCTATTTTAATAGCAAGATATTATGAAATACCACATRATTATAGTTTTCCTGTTCCAGGATAGTCCTGTCATGTGGCAACTGACTCAATGCTGTTTGTGGAGTTTTAAAAGATATGCACAAGTAATTAGACTTTTCAAGTATGGAGTGAGCTTGTTTAAATGTTAGACTAATGTGAGCCCTGGCTGCATTTTCATATCATGTGCCTTCATTTTATCTGAAAAAGCTTGTGCTGTCTAAAAGTTGTTCTCTGATATACAAAATTTTATCATAGTCAGGAAGAGAAAATATTATTATTTTCTCACTTTTTGATCCCAACAACAGGAGAATCTTGTAGAAGAAGATATAGTGCATGTAGCTGCAAAGTATACTTTGTTATTCCTTCTATGCTTGCATTTCTCCCTTCACCCCACTGAAAAATGCACGACCTGCCAGTGTGCAATTTCCTTTGTGAGCAGCTGCAGCTTTCACAGCACCGCAGAAGAGCCCTGGCACTTAGAGGAAACAAACAGCTCTCTGCAGAAAACAGCATCTTGCCCTGTCATTTCACTATAYTCTGATGCAACAGGAAAAGTAGCAATATTTTTCGCTTGAGTTTTGACGTTTGTAAAATTGGATAGTTGGGTAATACCCACACAGAYGGTCATTCTTCCTCATAAAGTCCAGTTGGCATATCTGTGAGGATGTTAGGATTGTGATAGCTTGATCTCACATTTTATTTCAGAATCTGTGAGCTGATTCCCCTGTGTTTGCTTGTGAGGCTCTTGGAAAATATCTACTGAAAGATGGTGCTTTTCTGTCAATGATCTTTCAGCTGCAAAAGCTGTTTTGCAGTTGGTGTGACACTTCTCTCAGCATCTCTTTGAGAGTGAGRTGCCTGCCTGGATGTATATGGATGTGGCACATGAAAGGTTTCATCTGCATTTGCATTTTTTTTTGTGAAGTGGAGAGTATGGAAGTAGCTCTCATCAAAAAACCTCTTATAATCTTAAGCCTCCGTTCCACAGAGTGAAGAAACTTTTTTATGTGTCAGAGGCAGGGAAGCTGTGCCCATGGTGAGCACCAGGCGTCACCTCTCCCCTTCTGCAGAGCTCCAAGAAAAAGCCCCTTTCCCTGAAATAAACTCTTGATGCCCCTGAGGCAAGAAAAGTTTGTAGTGCAAGTCAATGCCTAAAAACTGCATTTTTTTTAAACATTAAGAGGTTGATTTTTGTTAATTTAGTTTTCTACACACTACAGTTTTAGCAGGTTAAAGGAAGCAGAGCTTCAGGCTTTTTCATCAGGGCTGAATTTAACTTCTTGGGAGATTCTCAAAACAGAGAAATCAGAGGATCACTYAGTGTTTGTGAAGTGCCTATC
Source organism: Rhea americana (assembly GCF_003343005.1). Taxonomy (NCBI): domain Eukaryota; kingdom Metazoa; phylum Chordata; class Aves; order Rheiformes; family Rheidae; genus Rhea; species Rhea americana. The sequence goes on along the minus strand of NW_028186412.1, from coordinate 2,254,311 downwards.
TGTCACAGACTTTCCCTGGTATTACCCAGAAAGTCTTCCTGCTTGTCTGAAAGTGGCCCTGAGAATCATCATATGATGTGAATGTGATATATTTATTTTTTTCTGTTTTCTAAATGTCCATCAACTGTTTCAGGTCATAAAGTGCAAACCTTTTCAGAACTACATTAAATATGTAAGAAATTCAGAGAAAACCTTAGAAATACTAGGGTAAAGAAAGAGGAAATGTTTATTAATAAAGTTTTTTGAACCAAACAAGCATGATCATGACCTCATAGGTGGAAGGAAATGAGAATAAGCCAAGCTTCAATGGTACAAAATGTGATTCAAATTGGGGCATCAGTCTCACTGGCAACTTCCCAGGATTTGCATTTCAAAGGACTTCTGATTTTCAGTCCTTCTTTCAAATGTATGTAACTATCAGCATGCAGCACTTATTTATAATGTTTAAATGAGCTTTCTCTAGAAAACAGGAAGAAGTTTGAAGTCAGATGCAAAAAAAGGACTAAGAGAACTACTTAAAGTCATCCTAAAGGATGGCATGGGTCTAACTGAAATTAATAAGAAGAAAGATGAGGACAAGGGTATGTTAATCTCCTTAATCTGTCTTCAGCACTTCCTGCAGTGCATCAGTCCCATGCTCACAGCATAGAAGATTGTGGTTCAAACTCTTKCTATTCAAAGGCAACTAAATTAGGCTATTACTAGCCAAGAGGCTGATCACCTTCTGGGCAACATGATGAAAATGTTCATATTCACTGAATTTGCCCCTCTTAGTTGGAAAAAACAAAAAATGATTAAAAAAACCCTCAAAAACCTTTGTCCATCGCTGGCAAATAGTCTGGTCTTGAAGCCACAGAATGCCGATAACGAGGCTTTGCCTCTTCTGCAGAGCTGAGACACTCCAGTAACACAGATGGATTCATGCTCTCTGCTTTGTGCGTACTTAGGAACTGAGTCTTTCTGTACAGGCTCCTCCCGAGATTGTTTCAGAATAAGAGTCTATTTCTGTGTCCCAGTCAAGCATATGTAAGAAAATTGAGGAAAAAATATTTAGCCTTAGTCATTCTAATGTGTTTTGGAGCATGTACATGAGCAGAGTTTTAAGACTTGTAAAATTCTGGAGCTCTGCTTGGAGAATGCTTATATAAAAAAATGAGCTAAATATAGCTTCAAATGTTTGGTTTTTCACTAAAAAATGCAAATTATTAATTTTTTTCACTTGTACCAATTTTGTACTGGTAAAACAACACTTTCAGAGTGTTTCATTAGATGAATAACTAAGGTGCACAAGATGAAACTCAAGTCAGGAATATTTCTATGATAAACCTCATAGATTTTAACCACCATCAAACCCCTAACCTTTTATTGTTGTAAAATTGTTTTATGATTGTGAATGTCTTCAGTGGTTGTTTACCATTTTTCTGACCTGTCCAGCTTTATTTCTCCAGTCATAATTTTAACTATCTGTTAACTTAGCTCAAATGCTGCGACATTTATAACATCCTTGTGTATTAGATTAATCATGCCCTTTCATTCATTTGAATCCTGTGAAGCATGTAATACTGGAATGAGTGAATTCTATAATTTATTCTCTTCTATCTTCCTTCAAAAGTAAAAGCAGTAATTTGGCCTCTTAAATAGATATTTAATGAGTCTCTGGTGATGGAAGGGGGTTTCACAGATCCACTGTGATCAGTTTGTGAAAGTGATCAGCCTTACCATGAGTGAGAGGTATAAAATTGCTCCGCTGTCATAAAGTATTATAAAATGACCATTTAAAACTTGTGAGAATATTATTTTTTTATTTAATTTTCTTATCATAATAATGAGGGATCAGAAGAAGCCTTAACTCACCTCACAAGTGCACAAATGTTAAGTGAAGGAGGAACATTCAGAAAATGTGTGAAAAGGATATAAGCACATTAAGAGCAAAAGGATTAAAATTATACGAGGGTGATAACATCACCTTACTTGCTGCTGGGTTTTAGTTATTAGGTGATTATTAGGTCCTATATGTTTATGGATGGGGAAAGACAGGTAGAGAAAAGGCAGTCATATGCATGCATTAGAGGTGCTGCATTCATCTTCACTGGCCATTCAAATCAGTCTAGGAATATCGATTTTAGATGAATGCTGATGTCACATTATTGTGAGCTGTGTAACCTGCCAAATGTGTGCCTTTTCTTCTGGCACTAATAACTAAAATAGAGTGCAGCCTTTGAAAGTCTGGTGACAGAAACGAGCTACTGTGAGATAAGCTGGTGAGCAGATACAGCTATTCAGGGTTAACTCCTGTTGTGCATTGTTTTATCCCATAGTACTGTATGACCTACAGTAATATATTTCCCTTTTATTCTGGGCAAACTATTTGGCAGCTAATATTAGAAAACAGAGCACATATGAGTAATTCTTATTTAGTAACTAATATTCAGGAAGTTTCGAGCTTAGGTTGTGTCATGGTTATGTCCTCAAATAACCACAGTAATTTATTGCTGAAACCAAATCAAAGCCTCTTCTTTGTCTCCTCTACCTTCAATTACCCCTTCTCTCTTCACAGTAATATCGCTGAAAGTGTGGAAGGAACAGAGGGATCGCCAAAAGGCACTGGATTGACAATGTGGTGTGGGATCCTCTCCATCAATGCCTTCCATTCACGTCCCAAGGCTATAAATGTGCAAATGTGCAGTTCACTCTCTTATTCTCACTGAAAAAAAATATTCTATGATCTCGTGATTCAATTCTATTCCTTCAATGGTCCTCTGACAAACACTTGTGTTACAAAACCTTATGAAACAACACTGTCTGCTTGTGAGACAATCAATTAAAGCAGTGACATAATACTAAGATTAAAGACTCAATTATTTTATCCATGAATATCTGAAACATTCATTCAATAGTTATTACTTAGAACTGAACCTAGACCTTTAATTTAAAAAGAACAGGTTTAAATATTAAAATAAAAAAATCCAAGTTATCTATAAGGTGGGGGTAATCCATGGAGATAATGGATTCATGGGAGACACATCAGATCGTTGTATATGTCACCATGGTATGAAAACATCCTTGTTTTAAATATGAAACAATACTTTTTGTTCTGCTGTGTGTATGCTTCTTTTCATTACCACCTATTTCTCTTTGTCTGGCTGATCTGACTGCTGTCTAACAACAATTTTTTAGTGTTTCAGTCATATAAGGTGGTACTTGGTAAACGTTTCTAAACGGCAGATGTTTTGCCCTTGATACTGTCCTTTGGAGCTCACTATGTCACTGCCTCTCATTTCACACTCCTGCATGCTAGCAAGTCCCCCTGGACACTTTTATGCACCCTCTTGACATTTTTTTAAGGACTTACTGTTTCAGTTCTGTTTCTATCTTTGTCAGCTCCCCAGAGTGTCTTGGCTTCCTTTCTCTGTCTCGGTATCTTTGTGCTCATTAGCTCTGGTTCATGCGACACTTGCTACATATGACAAGAATTATTTCCATGCAGCTAGTAGAGCGGTTTTGGAAATGCATCATCACAAAGCACAATAACGAAGTTGAGCGTTAATGCCGTTAATGCTCTTCACGCTGCTAACAGTTTGCTTCGTGTCGTTTTCTATGACGCTAAATGACAATGTGTTATCATACAAAACAGGGAAATACAGCAGAGGATTACCARAATGACATAGAGCCAGCTGAATTTTAGGTCAATATTCTTGTTGTGGGGAATATTAATTGAAATCTGGTGTTCCTATGTGATGAAAATTGCATTCTATTTTTAATTGTTAATAAGAGAACAGTCTAGTGACATACCTATGGGTTTCCCTGTTTGTGCTTAATGTATTTGCTTAAATGTTTCTTGCTTACAGCAGCTAGTAATTAAACACCATGTGCCAACTATTGCCCTTGAAGCCTTTTGCAAAGAAAACRTACTTGGGTAGATCAAAACTACATTTCATAATATTTTTGTATTGTCTGTTTTTCAGGTTGTTGTACAGTGGACCAGATCTGGTCCATCTAAAATGTTCTTAAATCTTAAACCTGAAATYCCCCCAAGCCTGAAAAGTTTGTCAGGCCATAGCTGAAAGTTATACCAATGGACACTGAACATGCTTGCCTGGGGGAGGGAAGTGCCTGGTTCGTGCTGAGGGAAGAACCTGGCTCTACTGTAGGAGGATGTGTTAAAGTTGGTCGTGCCTCTTGAAACTGCTGYATAGGAGGAAGAGAGAGTCCTGGAAGCCTGACAAAAAAAAGCAGATGAAAAGGAGATTGATTCTGCTAGATGAGCTCACAGGGCAAAGAATAGCCTGGGAAAGATTAGGTTACATTTTTTCTTCTTCTTCCCCCCCCCCCCCAATTTTGACTAGTTCTGGTCTCACCATTTGGCTGTATGCAGATGAGTGTGGAGAAGACATTAGGGTCACTCCTGGAGTGCATCTTTTGCTTTAGCTCCATCTGAAAGGAGTCTAGTTTGCAAGCTTTGAGACTGCTTCAGGRTGAGAGCTGAAGGGTGTCAAATTAACAGGGTCAGGAGACTGACTTCAGAAGTACCCTCCTAATCCAGATTAAAATGCTACGGTACATACCCTTAGACTTCTAAATAAGGTGGTCTGGGCTGTCCTGCTGGTGGCAAATTTTTAAGCGTTAGACAGTTTGGATCTGAGTATATGCATTTGTTTCTGCTTTGGTACCATGAAGCAGAATAACACTCTAATCTCAAAGGAAGCCTCATAGCAACTGAAATATCAATTCTAAATAATAGTGGTAAAAAAAATTTGGAATGAATCACTTAAAGTAAAACAATTTTGGAATGAATCACTTAAATTACAGTTTTGTAAATAGAATCCAGAGTGTAAAACATTGAACTGTAATTGAGCCTAGCCAAGCAGGCATCAAAATCTGATGCTCATTCCTCTGTCTGTAGAATCGGAATTGCTGTTTTTAGTATTTTTTATAGTGGAAAAAGATTCACCTCTCAAACAATATCAGTACAAATATGGAATGAGATAGCAGTCACATCAGAGAGCTTAGCACAGAGGTTAATTTGAACAGTAAGGAATTCTCCACTTTCTAAAATAGCTCTGGAAATATGAAATTTCACTTTTTTAATATCACAGCTGCTCAGTTCATACTTTTTAATCAGTAAATAACTAATTCAATGAATGAATTTTTGGACTCATCATATTATGATATCTGTATAGATGAAAATAAGAATCTGGGCAACCTACAAATGCCTATGACAGAGGGTCTTAACAGTATTTTTCTATTTTGTAATCTATATTTTCCTATTTTTAAAATACTTTACTTAAAAAAAAAAAAAAACATTTCTGTCCTGAAGCCCTTGATTAGGCTAAATTATTCTAATCTGATTATCTTTTATGGAACTAGAAAATTATTTGATTAAATTTTACAGTGCAGATTTTTATATAAGAACAACACATATTTCAGTAAAACATATGAATGCTACAAACTGTYTGGGTACTGCATTCTCAGTGACACCAGAAATATCAACACTAAAATGCAAGAGCATTGCGCACTTTTATAGCCATGTTTGACATAATTAATGTATATTTCTGGTTCCTATGAGAAAGTGGTAGCCAATATTTATAATTGTTTTGTTTTTTCTTTTCTTAGCTTGTGAACTCCTTACTACTGCAGGGGACTTATTTGTCTTGTATGGGTGATTGAAGATGATTGTCTGCTTGGACAGTAGACCTAATTAATTTCTGACATCAAGGCCATTTACAGTGTAAAGAAAAAGTTGAACACAAAYAGACCACAGGTTGTTGTTGAGGACAAGAACAATACATTTTCCAAAGCCAGGGCTTAATACTGTGAAAGAGAGTTAGAGTATACTGGCATTTTCCAATTCTTCCCTTGAATTTTCTTACCAAAGACTCAGCTTTTTTTGCTGAACTCCCTAGAGGAAGCAAAACCTGGCATAGCCATTGAGCAAAACATAAGATTGCAGACCTATTAGTTTGAGTTGAGTAATGGCACTTGACTGTAGTTTAGACAGGATTGATAATATAAGTGACTTGGCAGCGGAAAAATCTTTTTTAGTTATATATTATTACAGAATTTTATTTGGTGCACTGTGACTCACAGGCAACTATTTTATTACAGTTAGCTACAAATAAAACAATATTATGCAAGATGATATGTTATTTAAATCTGTATTAAACTGTATTTCAGGTGAATTTGGGGTTAGGTTTAGCTCGACTGGTTAGAGCATGGTGCTACTAATGCCAAGGTCGCGGGTTCGATCTTGGTATGGGCCACTTGCTTGAGGGCTGGACTAAATGATCTCCAGAGGTCCCTTCCAACCTTACCAATTCCATGAATATGGGAATTATGACAATTCTATGAAATCTCCTTAATTTATTTTTATATACTATTTTATATACTATTTTTCCCAGACAGGGACCACTGGGTCAACAAATGCTTGGTGACCTTTCTAGATGCATGGACTTCTTAGCTGCATGGACTTCTTTGTTGCTATTAATTTGTAGGGAAACACATTTTCTGTAATGAGTGATGGAATTGGACAATTTTAAATATAGAGGCAGATTTTGCCTCTAATATTCTTGAGTACTTCTTGAGTAAGCCATAAACTTTGTGCTAGAATTTTCACATTTAATGATAATGCCTCTGTAATAGGGACATTTAAATAGTTATTTAAAATTATCAGTTATTTAACATTTAATATGTATTTATAAATATTAATTTGTCTATCTCTGTCAGTAGAAGAGGGTATTTTCAAATGACTGTGCATACATATATGAATATAATCTACATACACAAGCAATATATGTTGAATCTCTTATCTTTTGTAAGGACACTACCATAAAAAAAGAATTGCATTTCTATAGCTATAAATAAGAGAAATGATGTCATGAGGTAGCAGTTTAAGCATGTAGCATCAGTAATAGGGTTCATACAATCCATTAAAAATGTTTATGTTATGCATTGTAAGCTGCTCTTTCGTTGTGATTTTAACACCACTAAAATTAAAGCCTCTGGGGTGAATTTCTGCAACTGTTTAACAGTATTCAGTAAGACTATAAAAGCTTAAGCTTGTAAAGAAAAGAAGAGGATGTTATGCCAATAACTGATTTTTATGTTTGCTAACAGAGCAAAAAAAATATTTTGAGGTCCATGCAGAATTAAATTTTTATCTTCTTTAGTGAAATAAGAGATTGAAATGTTTCACTTGATGAAAAACAATTCTTTTTATTCTTCTCCCCTAACTCCACAGATGTTAACTTTAAAACTGATTTTCAAAATCTTGAAGTGAAAAAGTGAATTATTACATTTAAAAAGTACAGAAATCAAATGTTTTGATTTTTTTATTATATAAGTCTAGTTGACCCTGAAGTAGACCCTGAACCCTTGAAGTTTTTGTTAGTACAACAGAGGCTTTTTCACTATATTCAAGACTTTTTGACTGTCCTTACCGCTGTCCCTTTCTCCAATCTTAATTTAGCATGGAGTATGCAAAGCACATAAACAGTTTATTTCTTTGGATCTGTGGCCCTGCCACATTATTTCTGGAAGCTTCATTAATAGAAGTGACTGCTAGAATAGAACAAAATGTAATTCTTTTATACTCCTGTGTACTAGGGTCATCGTTGTTCAGAAAGCTAAGGGCTGTCCAGTGCTAACTTAAAGGCAGTGCATTTGGTGCACGGGGATGGAGCCGTGCTGCACAACCCCCGCCGTTCTCTCCATGGTGCAGTTCAGCTGGGTGGCACCTCCTGTACTTGTCCGTGACACCCTGGAATTTATCTAGTAATCTGTGTGCTATCACTTTCCTTGTCAGCGATAATAAAAATTGTCTTGCTTATAGAGGATTTCCTAATTAAGCACGGAAGGCAATACAAGCAAACCCTCTGTGCACTGGTGATCATTCAATAAATCACAGTCATAAAAGGAGAGGAGATAGCTCCATTTAAACACACAGGGTTCAGGATTATTTATTCTGCTATCACTAATGCAGTAATGTGCATGCAAAGGTCCCATGATGCTTCAAGTTGTTATTTTAATGCTATCATTTAATGAATAATTTAATAGTATTGTACAAAACAGTGCAAATTGCCATGATGTCAGGCAAATTGCTTCAGGCTGATCTGGTTTACATAAACCAGACTTCAGGAAATTCTTTTTTTYCCCCGTTATTAATCTTGTGTTAATATATTTATGTATATAGAGATTATTCCCCAGATTGCTTACAATGTGTTAGTATTTTTTGTGTTGCTTCCCTCACTCCAATCAAGTTCAAATATCTCAAAACCAAGGATAAATATGAAAGTGATCCTCCTGATGTCTTGTCCATGAGGCAGAGTTCATATGATTACTAGAAGGATTTATAAAATCTAAGAAAATCCAGTTCCAGTACCTCAGCTGTGGACTAGCTTAGATACAAYCTTCCTATCCTCCTGTGAAATGGGAAGTGTTTTCCAAAGTCTGATAGAGTATTCTGCATCATGCAAGCAAAACTGTTTWAAGGGCACTGCAAATAAGCATTTTGACTTCTGCCAGTTCCATAATAGTCTGCTCTGAGAGATACTCAAGCTTTTTTCTTCCAGATTCTCATGCCTATTAAAAGTGATGGGGAAAGATTAGTAATTGCACAAAAATATGATGAAAAAGCTTTATAAACTACAATTTCTTTTTATATATAAGAAATATAGATACAAAATTTTATAAGAAATAAAAATTTTAAGTCCAAAAGGTAAAGAGCAAGATTTACTCTTACAGGAGATCATTTCTGGTGGGTACCTCCAATGAGAGCATTTTTGGACCCCAAATCTCCTGTGCTTATCTTTAGCTAGAAACACAAGAGATAATGTAGGATTTTCATATACACTGTATATTTTCCATTCATACACAAACTGTTGTCCCAGAAAAATCTTAACTGGATTCTGTCTTGAGAAAATCCTTATTTAAGATTCTCAGTGGTCAAATTCAGAAATGCTGATGTAAATTCACCTTCATTAATGATTTCAAAAGCAGTGTCACCAGAAATGGAGAACCAGCTGAATACGGGTAAAGATCTCAAGATCTCGCCCATGATCTGAAACAAACCTTGCAGCTTTGTGTACTTTAGCTGGAGGAAATCTTTCTAATAAGAATAAAGATTGCCCTAGGGCATATTAGCATCATTCAGCTACTAGGTTGTTTTGGGCTRGGTGCAAAATTGCTCTGTCTGTATAGGATTTAGGAAAGGATGGAGGGATTTAGAGACCAGGTGGGTAGTGCCAGCTGCTTTATATAAGATTCAATGTATTTTTATATGCTGTAGAGTGCTAGAGAAGAGCAATGGATATGAGCCTTGCTTGTGACAACTCTTTCCTGAAAAAATATGATGAGGAGAAGTGGTCTTTAGCATTGAACGTGGGAGAAACAGCACAGTCCTTGGACTCAGCCTGCTGGGTTTTGTCTATCCAGAGGATTTGTTTGGCTTCGTGCTCTTCCTGGCAATGTAAGCAGTCACATTTGCAAGATGGGAAATCTCTTCTACAGGGTCTTCTGCATCCATTAGGATCCATGCTTTTTCTTAGTTTGCACAGTCATCATCATTTTCTTATAGAAGCTACCTTGAGGGGTGATGATCACTRCCTGCTGGGATGCCAAGTACCCCCCAAAAAGATGTAAAGAATCCAGAGAAGAGATTTCCACTTCTCTAACCCACTTTAAGACTTCTGACCAGGGAGGTGTGGAAAAAAGGACATTGTCTGAACAAGCCTTAAAATCTGCTTCTTGACTTGAATTATAACTTATTTCTGCTGATTGTGATGGGAAATGGAGGAGGTTAAACTCTCTTGGATATATGGCTAGTGAACTCATSCTTCAGCAGGTGAGCTTTCACATTAGTCTGGGCTGCCTGGCGAATGTGTGCTACATCATCCTCMCCTGCTCATTTGTAAAACTAGTCTAGCTGAAATGCTTTCTTTCACAAAAAGCAATCTGCACGACTGTATTCCACAGCCATGGCCTAAAGCGTAACAGTGGTTGCACTTAATGGTACTTATAGAGYAGGTTGAGAACTCTTTGAGGACACTCCTCACTTCGAGGACACATCTTCTGTAAGAGACAGATGAGAAAATTTGTTAGTTGGACAAAACTCAAACTATTTGAACTCATTCAAGCTAATCCCAYCTACTCTTCACTGGGGGYTTGTATGTACACACACATATATACGTATTTTGCTCRTTCATTTAGCACTAATGTTACTTTTCTTCAGATTTCTCTCTTGCAGAGAATATCCYTGTTCTGATAACACTTGAAATAAATGAAGGCTGTTCCCTTAGCAACTGTCAGCTGAATAACCCTAAAATGCAGTGGGAATAAATAGAGTAACTAATATTTGTCAGATGTCTAGGGTATGTGAAATATTCTTTTTCACAAATATAGCAAATGGGCTGCTGCTGAATAAAGGGTGGGTTTTAAAATGATGTGTTATTACTGTGATATAAAATGTAATTTGTTTACTTGGATTGGAATGTCCTGCCACTTTGCAGCAGAGTATAYTGAGAAAAATTCAGAAAGGTAATTTAATTTTTTCTCCCATTTAAGCTGTGATTTATGTTTGGTTTCTGAACAGCTCCTTATACCTGAAGTCACTCACTTTAGAGATAACTTTACTAATATCACATATATTAGCTTAATTCTCTTTCCTCATTTTCTATTAACTTAAATGAAAATTATTTTTATATTATCTGGACCTTGTTTTTTGTTGACATTTGCRTAATAAAATTAAATAATTGAGAAATGGATGCATTTTGTGCGAAGCTTTTCTCTGACTCTTGGATTGCTAGTCAGGTGAATGTTGCTTGGCTTTCTGCTTTCTGAAGGGACAACACAAAGTCCTTTTGTTAGAGCATTCCAGTTGTGTATGGCTAAGGCAACAGTGGGAATGTTTATTTCTCTGACTCAAAATCTCGGTAAATTCTGACTTGAGGGAAAAAAATGCCCCAAATKTCATAATATAAAGCAATAACTCCACAAATGATAGCAGCAATAAATTTTGAATGTAAAACAGTTTTTACAAAACTGATGTGAGATGCGAAATGTTTAAGAAGCCTTATGGACAGAACTTCTTGGAGAATGTTTCTTGGATAGCTAAAACAGCACTGAAAAGACAGGGGCTGCACCGCRTTGCTATAAAACTAGTGCCAATATTTATTTTACAGGAGTATGTTATATTCCCTGTGAACAGAATAAGAGAAAAATTTGGCATCATGATACTTTACAATGATAAAAGTTGGTATATACTCTATGTGGTGTTTATCATCAGAYATAGTCCTTCATTGAGGCCACAGAAAGACAGTTTCGTCTAGTTATTGGAGAAAGGCCTGGTACCAGAAACGTTCTGAATTGCAGTCCTGACTCATCTGCGATTCCCTAAGTGATCTCGGAAAAGTTACTCAATTACTATTGCTCAGTGTTTGCAAAGAAAGCACAAGGAATTGTTATTTCCACTTTTCTCTGCTTCCGTTTAGGCTTCTAGAAATATCTAGTTCATTTTTGGCATACACACTAGATTACCGGATTCATGCCACGTTATTCTTTTGCCTTCAGTGCRAAGACCCAATTAAGTGTTCCATATGTCACTTTGGGCTTTGATACTCTTATTTGCTCACATAATGAAATGGGCAGGAGCTTTACTGGCTGCGCTACTGGAGCCTTTGCGTTGTGAGCTCTCCCGGGTAAGGACTCTGTGGAAGTTCCTACATGACATGAAAGCTGAATCCTGTTTAATGTTAGGGATCTAGCTGAGGAACTTAGAAGCACAGCCGATCTAGTCTAGCTACATACTCAGCAAATCCAGAAGGGAGGGATTTTGGCACTTCCAAGTTGAAATCTAGCCCATCCGAGATCAGAGTTGATCCTGTAGATGCTTATTCTTTTCCTTTGGATATAAATCAGTCAGAGCTGGTGAAACTATTAATTTAGGCATCTCTATTGGGTGCCTTAAATTTAGGYAGGAAGAAGTCAGGACTGAGCCCTTTCCAGTGATGCATTAGAAGAGTTCTGAGTGCTGTCATGTATGATAGTTTTTGCCTCCTGTGTTCTTCCTGGATGAGAACTGTGTGTGAAGGAGAAGTATTTGATTTGGTATGACTGTTATTTCAAGTGAATAAGCTATTCTCAGTTTATTCTAGTGAAAGCAGGTAAAAAAATGTGCAATTAAAACAGAGATGGTGAAGTTATCTACATTCTAGTTCCTGTGGAATTTCAGTCCCTGTCTCAGAAAACCCTCAGAGGAAATCTGTCTCATGAGCAAGGAGCTCTACTTTTACAGTATAAATCTCTTTCTTTTTTTATTTTTATCTTTTTCCTGAGATGCAGGGCTTTTCACTGCTGTTTTTCCTCAGCAGTATTGGATGATTTCTTTTTTCTTTTTTTTTTTTTTTTCATATACATGCACACAGTGGACCCAGGTGATTAATCATCTTGGAAAATAAAGACCAAAAAGACTAAAACACTGAACTCAAGTGATATTCTAGGGAAACCTAGTATAGAAGTGCAAGAACAACTCAGATGTGTTTTCCCAAGGGCTGATGGTTTCATGCCTATGTATATTACTTTATTGTCATCTAGATGGAATATTACAAAGCCAAGACTAGGATGAGACAAAGGCTTCCAGATGACTTATAATGGAAATTGCTATGTGAGAGGATATCTCCTGGCAAAGTAATACCCTGATGGGTCCAGACTTCCTTAAGTGATATTAAATTAGGAGTTTCATAACAATCTGTACTTGTATTATGTTGACAGTGGGTCTGAGTTACATGACATGAATATAAGCAAAAGCTCTTTTATAGACATAGACATAAGACTGTTCATTTATTGTACTCTAAAAAACCTTTGGCTTAATTAGACTACAAAATGCACTCCCAGTTAGAACAATTTTCACTTACTAAATGAAAAAGCTGAAAACATTCATCTGTGTGAATGACAAAATTTAAAAGCAGAGTAATACTCTCTTTGGTAAAGTATTGCTGCGGAATACCAAAAGCTGTACTAAGTGTGTCCATAACAATCATCTGCATTACTGATCATTAACTTCACAACGAGTAACAGTGCCAATTTATTTAATGAACCTGAAGGTAATTGTTGTTTCTTTTACTAATTACATCAGGGAAATGAGACCTGGTAGCATGAAATGGCTTGAAATGCTAAAGCAAACCTATCTGAAGGGTAAAACGCCTGGCTATTTTTCTCTTACTTTCTGCTCTGAGATAAGGGTTTTGTTATTCCCATTTGATTTTAATTAGTCAGAAACCTCCTTTTAAGCCCTGTTAAAGAGTGAAATTTGGATGTATCATATGCTTTAGTATTCTGGGAAATTCCTACAAATTAGAAATATAAGATATTGCTTATGAACACCAGGACATTTGTATTACATTTACAGGTAAAATTGTATGGGAAACTGTTTAAAGTCAGTTTTAAATACTGAAGTTGTTGAAATTGTATTTTCAAAAGCTCAGCCCGGTGCAGTACAGCTCTGTTGCTCCCGCTGCCAAGGCAGGTCTGCAGAGGGATCTGCCAGGTCTATCTCCTGCAGAGGGATCTGCCAGGTCTATCTCTTGCCTCACCACTCTGCAGACGGGCAGAGGGCTCCTGCAATTTTTTTTTCAGCTTATACAGATTACAGGTTTTTGGAACAGGTGAGAATGTCATGGTCATTAACTTTCTGGCTAAGACAGATCAGAGTATTTGACCTGAAATTCCCATGCAGAGCCTTTCCTTCTTGCTATACCTCRCTACCTACACTAGTAGGTGTCTAAGCATGGTGGAGTGTCTGCTAGATACCAGTTTTTCCAGTATTTATTCTTGCTGTTAAAAATGCGTATGTTGTTTCTAATCTGAATTCATTTAACTTCAGCTTCCAACCACTGAATCATGTTATGTTTTTGCCTGTTTTATCTAACATCACAAATTATATTTCCTCCCAGGTCCCCCTATTAAAGTGCTAACCAGGATACAAAAAATTTCTACCTCCCCCTCTGTTAAGCCATAAGTTACTGTGAGGTTAGGCTCTTTCTTTCTTTCCTTCCTGTGACAGTGATTATACCAAATATTTGTTGGGTCAGAGAGAAATGACTTTATTCCCAAGAAGAGGGAATAACTGTGGGTTGAGAGATGCTCAGACCATCTGGGAGAATTTCAGTACCTCATAAATATGTGATTTAATTGATTATTGGCAGGGATTAACATCAGGGCTTCATTCTTCTTATCTAAGCTATTAGCATTCAGTCATGCAACAGTGGCTCAATTTCCTTGTAAAAATGTGTCATATATGTACACTTTATGAAGAGCAGACTTTTTTAGTAAATGCCAGCCAGTTTCATCTAGATGATCAGAAAGGAAAAAGACAGTTCTTGAGAAATTTGGTCTCCTCCAAATCAGGAGATTTAAATTTGAGCTGTATCTATATTTGCTGACTTCATCAAGATAAGGAAGGTCATAAACAAACTGTGGAAACATATAAGAATTAGAACTTAAGTATTTGAGGGGAGGGAACAGCAATGGAATAAACTACTGGAGAGTCTCCAAGCTAAGCTGGCATAAACATTAGGGCAAATGTCACAGTCCTCCTTTGCAAGGATGTGTTTCGTGAKAAACTGAAAGTCAGCCTCTGGCTGTATTCCCTAATATCCTTATTCCATAGCTCTAAAATGGACCATCAAAAAATTTCCAAACACTTATTTTRCAATTACAAAATAGCAGGGAGAAGGAGAGTAGAAGTCATCATCACAAGGCAGAGCTTAATTATCCGGGAAGCTATAATATAACACAACGAGAGACAGCTCCTGTAAACTCCTCCTGTAAAGAAAGCACTGAACTCAAAGCTCCCAGCGACCTACTGCTGATACTGTAACTGAAGCAGGGCAAGCTGCTTTTCGACAGTWCTGATAACTTTGATGTAGAGAGACAGAATGGTCTTAATATTYTCTTGCACTTCACGAAGGGCTTTAAGTTGAATAAACAGGTGGCCTGTGAGTCTTCTACTTATCCTCTCTTGCCTTTCCATGCCCTGAAAAAATTGTTTTAATTGAGCTGTTGGCTCTCACAACCCAAGTGAATACTTTGTCGCTACTCTCACCTTCCCCTTGTCTAAAACTGCTACATTTTGCCAATGTTTTTCTAAAGGACTGTAATATATCTTTTTCATTTCATTATACCAGGCACCTGGAATGCAATTTAACTTTAAAATAGGACCATTATTGGATCTAGTTTACTTTGAGCAGTTAATTGATTTAACTGTAAGTTTTAGAGAAATATGTGTTTTGGAAAAAACTTGTCTTTGTACCATGTTGAACTAAAATATTTTTAACTTGAAAAGAGAAATAATTGTAGCAGAAATGAAATAGAGAAGATGAGTAAGCAGAAAGTTACATAATTGAAAAACTGAAAAAAAAGCCTGTTTGACAGGACACCTAAATTAAATAGAATTATGAGACTGGCATATCAAGACTTCAACATTTCAAGGCATCTAAAATCTAATGAGCATCAGCTTCTGAGATGAATATTAACATCTCAGAAACACCTGTAGGAATGAATACATGTACATTGTAATTCTAGTTGGAAAGTCTCAAACGACATTRCAAACAAATGCTTGCTCCTTTGCAAAAGTGACGTACAGGCTGTGATTTTAGATAGGCCATGAATTAATTAGTTTGTGTGGTCTCTGGGATTTCTAAAAATAGGTTGTGATCCTGACGCCTTAGAGTCTTATGAGGTAAAATACCCGTCTTTTACACAGATTGTGATATAATCAGTCTTGGGTGGTTTCCAGATATGTTTTGGGTGGTTTCCAAATATGTTAATTCTCCCCCTCCTTATTTTCCTGATAGTCTTCCCAAGAACCACCCTTGCGTTAGGTTGTGATTACCCAGCACTACTCCTTCCCCATCGCCTCCCTTGGCGCCGGTGTGCGTGCCGGGGAGGAGTGTTGTTATACGAGCTCCATCCCTTAGAGGCAGTGGGTTCGTCTGTCTCTCCCTCAATGTTTGAGCTAGTCGCTTCTGTCAAAGGGAAGAAATAAACTCTTCCTAAGGTACTGGCTAGGAAATAGAGAGCTACACCATGACATCCCGTCGTGAATTTCTCAAAATCATTTCAAGAATTTAGCATCTCAGATACTTAATGTGCTAACTGTAATTTCCAGGCCAGCTACTTATTCTATAAATTAGAAGAATTTGATATTACTGGAAGTTACATGTTGAAAGGAGAGGTGGAAAGGTGGAAAGGGACGAGGAAATAAATCCACATATCTTGAGTTTCCTCTCTTCTGCCTTAAGCAGAATCAATTTTTTCTCATCATCGCAGGCAACTCCTTTTCCTCCCTTAAACCTCCCAGCCACAAAACAAGCGGAATATCCTACTGCACAGCCTGAATAGTTAGAAAAGAGGGTTCTTTTCTTTCATTTTTTTAAATGGAAATGAACTTTATCCTGATATCAGAAACCAGAAAATGTCCTCCTGAACTGATTTATATGCTGAAAACCTGATTGCTGTTACCTATACATCAGCAGTCTTTACAATTATAGGATATATAGTCAGGTTCTTTGCAGGGTCAGTGTGAAAGATGGGCCTAAGTGCAAGACAGAGCGTTTACAATTTTCCTGTGTGACAAATCATCTTTGCCTAAAACGGTTCTTTGTTACTTAGAGTTGTACCATACTTGAAAACTTTACAGTGCTCAGTGACATTTTCTTTGAAGCAGAACTATTTTTCAAGTTAATAACACAATGAACCCGTACACAAATCACCACTTATTTTGCATACCTTTTTGAATGTTTCACCTTTCCAATAGAACTGTCTCTCTATACCTGGAGTGCACTTATAAAAGGTATTCTTATAAATGATGATGAGTATATTGCCTTATAAATTTTGTCACATTCTGCAAAATCATTCATATTTTACAAGGTTTGTACCATTAAAAACATACTTTCATGGAATGAAAAGGTTATGAAAATGAAATGTCACACACCATGATTTTGCCTTAAAGATCCTAGTCATTTACACAGTGCTCCAGAATTGCAGTATGAAAAAGAACRATTTTTTTGATAGGTTTCATTCAAGAACTGGAATTTCACAGTTCATGCAGCATGTTAYGTATGGAAATTACTTAGAAAAGGTCACCATCTATCCTAGCCACTTCTTGCTTAATTAGGCACTGTAATATTGTATATTAAGCAATAATGTTTTGAAAGAATTCAAGGATAGATAAAAAGCCCTAATGACAATGTCAATATATATTTACTTAGGTACTTGACACCTATGTGCATGTCTGCATGTGTGTCTGACAATGAATGCAAATTGTATGTACAAGCACTACATCACAGTGGAAGAAATAGTAAGCTCCTATTTTTTCCTGCTGTAATATCTGGGGAAATCTTAGAATTTGAAAATACTATGGGAAATACTGGAATTTCAGCCTTGGGCGGAAATATAGGTATTATAGAACTGACTGGAAAATGCCTTTTCACTGGCATAGGCCCAGATTTAAACCGAAGAGTGTAACAGGCTATTCCCTGTTTGAACCTGAGTGCCAGAGAGAAGGTCTAAGACAAGCTGACATTATTACAGAGTGTTGACACAAAGTGACGATTTCAATTAGAGTCAATGATTCTAATAAAACCGAGTTTAATACAGAGTAAGGACAAAAGAGATCACTATCATTTTCAACTCTATTCTGAAACGTCAGTTTGGAAAATTTATTTGATCTGAAAAATATCAAATTATTCAGAAAACCACACAGAATGTTTTTGGCAAGCTTGGAAAGAAGTTATCTCCTTTTTTGTAGTGGAAAATTATTTCTTTGAACTTTGGTCTTTAAGAATTGTTATTCTTTGCTTTGCTCTTATTCTTTATTAATATATTGAGTTTTACAGCTATTTCTATGGGCATTAACTGTCAGCTTTATATGTGCTGTTGCAATGTAATTTATTTATTTTTTGAAYTGTCTCAGTCTCTAATTTTAAACGTTTACTGGTATAAGAAGGCTATTTCAGGAGACTGACTAATTGCTCTCATTGACAGAGGGAACGTTCTGATATTTAAACTTTTTCATGGTTTTGTATTCTGACTTTTCCTTTTAAGGTGACTATCTCACTAGTGGCTTCTTTCAATCTCCAAATGTAATTACCCTTTTTTCTCATCTTGTCATCGCAGACAACTCCCTTTCCTCTCTTAAACCTCCCAGTCACAAAACAAGCGGGCTGTTTTTACTGATTACTCTTGAAGTGTTCAAGTCAGAAAGTATCATTCAGACGATACTTCAGTGATCAGAATCAATTTTAAACTTAAACTTGAGCCTAGATATTTTTAGTTTAAACTCTTTAAAATGTATTGACATTTCAAGTTTAATGAATGCTTCTGTTTGTATTTTCAGAGTTTTATTCAATGAGGGCATTTCACTGTTTTGGACACCTTTATAAACACTGACTAAGTGAAGAGTAGTATAGTGTATCTCCTTTTTGCATGCTTGTATAATGTAAATGTGAATACATTTAATACATTTAAGTTGCACATAGGCCGTCCTGGGATACTCAATGGACATTCAGGAAATCCGCCTCTGAAGCTGTTTCCAAGGGCTGTGAGGAAGATAAAGCCTTCCAAGACATTTATTCTGTTTTATACAAAATGAATCATATTTTTCAGCAGGTTCAACACTCGCACGCCATCGAAGCCCTGCGACCTGCCTGTGAGCCCATCTCCAGGTGCGTTTTAGGGCAGAGTGGGCGTGCTCTGCCCCAAAGCCCGTCACGCAGGGCTCTGCAAGAGCAGCTCTCAGCAGTTACTAAGTTAACAGCTGTTGAAAATCAGAATGAAGATCAAGATTTTGTCTTCAGTAAGGCCTGGTACTACTAGTGAGTGGAGAAGTCCTTAATCTTAATGTATGAAAAAGGACAAGAACAGAGCAAGCCCTTCACTGGCACCTCGTTCCTGCAGTTAAGAGTGAGCTGTTTCAGGTAGGGCAGCCAGAAAGCTGACAGACTGGTAGGATCCCATAGGAATCCTGCGTGTCTTCTATTAACAAAGGAAGAATGTCCAAGAAACATTTCAAATTCACCAAATAGAAAATTTGAGATAATTCCTCATTTGCTTTTTTTTTTTTTTTTTTTTTTTTTTTTTTTTTTTAGTATTATGCAATTTCTGAGCTTTATAATTATGTGCTATGGAATAGTTTTTACACTTTCTTCCATTACACATTCTTGCACTGATTTCTCATTCTTATTTCCACAATATTTATAAATACAAARATCCTAGTTTTTATTTGGGTTTTATAAAATAGCAATTTGCATTTATACTTAGGTGCCACTGTGGAAATAGCCCAATTTTTGAAAATGCTGAACGGAAGGTATTTACTTTTATGAGGTAATTTCTGAAAATGATAGCTCAGTGCCTTAAGAGCTCAGGAGATAGCTCAAACACTTGTGTGAGTTGACCTGGTCTGACACAGCGATCCAAGATCCTGCAGGTCGGGAGGATCTGTGGTCACAGTGCTGTCAAATCAGTGCAAGACAAGGCAGCTTCCTGCAGAGCCTTCCAGACTGCTTTTGCAGGGATTTTGTCTGTCACATAAGAAGTTAGTATGACAATATGGACCAATATGCTAAAGTAGAGTCCTGCTTGGAACTGCAGTAAAGGAATAAAAACGAGTAAATGAATGGTACAGCTTTCAAATCTAGATGTTCTGTGGTCTGTTAGTATCATTTTAGATTAGCTCAGGTGTRTGAAAAATATCAGGCAGTTCATTTTTCCAGGGAATCATCTAGTATATTTAATCATTGGATGTATCTGCAGCCCAGYCAGTTGAAGTATAAAATGGCTCTAAAGACTTCCAGAGTAGAGCACRCAGCCTCTAGAGTCATTGGTAACTTAACAGTGAGTCAGCAACAGTTTTACTGAGGCTAGATGAGCTCAGTTACAGAGTTTGGAACGTCTGGGACCACTAAAAGTAAATTTGTYTTTTTTATGGAATGAGCCAAACATACATTTTATGTGAAAACACCCACAGCAGTTTGGAAAATATGATTCATTTTCTTATAAGCAGAAATGCAAAGGTTAAAATGAAAATGTCAGTCATCAGATCTGGAAAGATTTCTTCCTATTTAAGTAAGCTGCAAGCCCAATGCAAAGCACACCAAGACTTGCATCAATCCTTAAAAAGTGCTAGTGAAAGCTGAATGCCAAATAGCTTCCCAGGAGGCACGTTATGCTAATCACTATGGCAATCAGTTATTTATCATTCTTGCAGACATGTATTTTCCATTTACGCTAACAGGCTGGTTGATTGGATTTTGTTCATTAAATGGGCAGAGTCAAAACTGGTCTTATAAACTGCTGTTCAAGTTAATTAGTGAGTATGTGTGTACTCAGAAGCAGAAAACTAAGTTTTAAAATTATAACCTACATCAATCAGGCATCTTTTCTACATTAAGCCAAAATCATTCCACTTAGAGCATTCAGCATAAAAGAGAAAGGAAAAACGCTGCATTTTCATTTTCTCCATTCTCTGATGGCCCGGCACTAAATGTGATGTCCTTAGTTGTAAAAGACTCTATAAGCCATATTTGTTTTTGCCTCTGCAATCTTACCTAAAACTCTCTCAGGCTCTGTGTGTAGTTTAAGGAAGGGTGCAGAGATAGGAAAATTCTCAGTAGAGTTTTGCATTCCTTCTTTTGTTAATTATTTTCAGGTTACATTGATGGCCTACAACCACTACCATAAGCTTGAAAAATAATAATTAAAACAACAATAATAAGGATTTAAAACAAAATCTTCTGTGGAAATGCTGGTCTTTGTTTCTGGAGATTCAGTCTGAGCGCCTACATTTTATGTATGCATGGGAAGGGTGGTTTCAGTATCCTGGGTAAAGTTCATGAGTTTCCAGTACATGCCTGTGAGTGTCCCTTTGCACAACAGAAGCAAATGTGATTTTTCTTCTACATAAACAATTTAAAAATTCAGCTAAGGTTTTCATAGATCTCAAATACCTCATTTTCTGGACATGTCTGGGAACAGATTTGTTTGCTCTAGCTCTGGRAAAAGAGGATATTCTGGAGCAGTGCCATTTCAATACCTCCTGTTATATCTCCTGCTTTTTATGTGAACAGTTAACTGTTCTTTGGACWGAGAAAGCTCTTTAACTTAGGGTGCTAACTTGAAGACTTTGGTTCCACAGTTTCCAGGCAGGAAGAGGACWGGTTTGGAAGTTATCACCTACAAACTTTTGCAGTGCCTCAGGCACTGTACCTGAGACACTGATGCACATGACACACCGATGAGAGAGATGGTTAGAGTGTGATGAGGAAGAAATAGTGAGACATCTTAGTTGTATTTGTACTCTGTCTAGCTGGCATTTTCTGAAAATATCTTTTATGTTGACCTATAAGAATGAAAATGTGGAAAATAGACCTACATAGATATTTGGGACACTGGGGAACCACAGGCAGAATATTGAARGCCTGTGGTCTAAGCCTGTCTAGTACAGGTAATTCTGAAAAAATACCCGTCCTTCTGTCCTTCCAGGTCAGATCAGTGGTTCTTCTAACCCAGAGCTCTGTCTCTCACAGTGGTAACAGGAGATGCCATTTAGGGGGAGCACATGAGCCTGACAGATTTACCTAGCTCATTGCCCAGGATCCACAATTGCTTTCTGGGATATTATAGGATACATTCCTGCCAAGAGTTTTCTGTATCAGGAGACAACTTGTCTAATMCTTTTTTGAACCTGATGATGTTGTCTCCTTCCATCATCTCATATGACAACAAATTCAAGGACGTTTACTACTGTCTGTAGAAAGAAGTATTTTCTTTCATAAGTTTTAAACTAATCCCCTATTAGTTTCAGCTGGTGGTCTCAAGTTCTTGTACTGTGGGATCTACTAAATGWCAGTTTTAGATTTACCTTGTCCATTGCCTGCTTCTGTCCAGAGAGCCCTATCCTTTTTAGTCTCTCCTCAGGAGGGAAGTGTTCTAGGCAATCCCCTTGATCAATTCAGTTGTCTTTCTCTTCACCTTCCCTAAGTCTACTACGTCCTTTCTGAGATGTGGAGACCTCAAGTACCCACAGCACTGGACCAAAATGTTAAGTGATAGAAAAATGATGTTTCATCACACTCTTGATAATCTTCCTGATAATGCCAAACTTTTATTACATTTTAGCATCTGCTGTATATTAAGCCATAGGTTTCTGACTCTTGTTGATGATAACTCCAAAATCTCCTTCCTGAATATCAGCTGTCAGTTCCACACTCAGCATGATGTAAGCACAGCTTACATTATTTTTCTCCAACTTACATTTATCTGCGCTAAAATTTGTCTGCTACCTTTTCGATGCCTGACTCAGTGTTGTGCAGCCCTTGTTGGGTGCTTCACCGTTGCGTGACATCTAAATCCTGGAAAGGGCTTAGTATCATCATAATTTTGAGATTTAGATGTTTAAAGGAGATTTAAGGTGGCCAGATGTCCCTCATCTTACCTCTGAGCTATACAAAATTGGCAGCATCAACTGCAAACTACACAGAAATCCTGTTGCTTCCCTTTTCTACACTGCTGAAATTCAACAAATTAAGGTGTTTGAGTGTATGAGACGCTCCCTGTYCCCAAATCATCTAGATGGAGAATGGTAGGTGGGTGGGTGGGTCAGATAATTTCATTTTGGTTTGATTTCTTTGCTGGACTATGCCAGAAGCCCTGCTGGCTTTTGCGAAGTTTGTTGTCYCAAATTTTTTCACCTTTTTTAGTTTTTTACAGTATCTTAACAGCTGTACTCCTTGACTAGAATTAAACAACATTCAACCCCCATTTAGAACAGGAAATGACGCGTTATCCCATTGTAGTTCTTGAAGCTAATATTTTTTTTTTAGTGGAGGGAAGGGATCAGGGGAGTAGCTATTCCATGAGCAAACAGTATGTTTGGCAGTACACTACCAAACTAATGACTAAGATGCTGCAGATCTCTTATGCTGAAGGACTTTTAGTCTCATAGCTCTTAATAAGTCAGAAATTTAAAGAAATGATCAGAGACTAAAAAAAATGATCCAAAGGAAAGACAAAGGAAAGATCACAAGCTGAACTTGCAGAGATCCAGCAATATTCAAGCCATTTCTGATTTAGAAATATGATTAAATTTTTGACACTACAAGCCTATTTCTTGTGGAGCTACTGGAGAGAGTCTAACGTACGGCTATGAAGATGATCAGAGGGCTGGAGCACCTGCCCTATGAGGAACGGCTGCGAGAGCTGGGCCTCTTCAGCCTGGGGAAGAGAAGACTGAGGGGGGATCTTATCARTGTGTGCAAGTACCTGAAGGGAGGGTGTCAAGGGGACGGGGACAAACTCTTTTCAGTTGYCCCMWGTGACAGGACAAGAGGCAATGGGCAGAAATTGAAGCACAGGMAGTTCCGCCTGACCGTGAGGGGGAATTTCTTCCCTGTGAGAGTGACGGAGCACTGGTCCAGGTTGCCCAGAGAGGTTGTGGAGTCTCCTTCTCTGGAGATCTTCAAGGCCCACCTGGATGCAACCCTGTCTRACATGCTCTARGTCACCCTGCTTGAGCAGGGAGGTTGGACTAGATGATCTCCAGAGGTCCCTTCCAACCTTACTGATTCTATGATTCTATGAATACCTCCACTTACTGCAACCTGCCAGCATTATCTGTGTACAGGCTAAAGCTTTTGTGATGATCATTAAAGACTGATGTTTACTTTTGTGGGTACTCTGGGCACCCAAATGTTTTTTCATGAGAAATTTGTAGTGATGAAATTCCTTTTGCTTGTGCTTGGCATTCAAAAGCTGTGGGAGTAATTTCTATTCCCTGCAAAAAGTTAGAAAGTGTTGACAAATAGCAACCCAGGACAATGGTATCCTAGCTAAACTTTATGGGAAATCTAGTGCAGTTATGCTCAGCTGGGGAAATGTGCCTCCYCTCTTGTGTGCTTGGAGGGGAAGAGGCTTGCCCTTTGGAGATGGCTTGCTGCAAGGCAAACACTGTTAAGACAAGGTGCTGAGGGAGCTCCAGGCTATCCCTGTGGGAAGCTGGAGCTGTGGATTTCTCCTTTTTTTATATATCTCCTTGTTTTCTATTCATTCATGTACCCTTTTGCGCTTTGTCATGGGATGGGAAATAGGGATGAAGAAGGAGCGGCCTATGACTGGCAAGGGGGAGAGTGAAGGGCTACAGTATCATAACTCTGACTGGGGCAGGAGGGACACTCAATGACCCTGGATGATTTGGGGTAGGGTAAGGGGATAGTGGCAAAAATAAGGAAAAGAAGGGTGTGAATCACAAACCTGGYGGACAATGACATTACTGAATGTTCTTTAGGAAATTATGATCGTGCTCAATACATTGAGGACTGCAGTATTATTGTTACTGAATAACAAAAAATAGAATGAATGTCCTTTCTTGTATTAGTTATCCTAAAGCCAGWCTATTTTTCCCACCAAGAATTGTCTCCTTTAGTCACGCAACTTGTTTCGGCTGAGAGCTACCTCTCATAAATTATTAACTCAGCTATTGAGCCACTGACTTATTTATGGGCTGAGAACAAACTGGATTGATACCTGGGAACTCTGGTGTGACCTCACGCTCAGATTTATACAATGGTTGTTTTATCTTTGCCTTGTTCATTGACTCCTTTCGGTTTCTCATCATTTACTGTCTCTTCGTTGCTTGTGGTGTTTGCCACAGCTTCTGTTTTCCTGCAATGTACGTACAAATGATGCATAGTTAACATTAGTGACTGAATTATGCTATATACCAGCAGGCATCCTCCTGCTGGTCAGTATGACACTGCCTAGCATTATGATTTGGCTCATTATTGATGAAATTTCGACCAGTTTTGGCACATATGTCTGTGTTCATGTTTTTAACAGACTTGAAAGAACTTTGATTATAGCTGATCTGATACAGTTCYCATAATTCCTTACTGGATCACTCCAGTCTAACTTCCATCAAATCAAGCAGAGTTCATCCAATTTTAAAACTGGAATGATTTARTTGTGGCTGAGGCCCAGGACTGCGACAAGGAGGCATGCTAACCCTACGAGCTGTCATTCTCACTTCCTACACTTTCAGTCACTTTTGACATTCTTTCCATGATCTCTTTCCAGACTGTTTTGCTGAGTTAYGCTGCATCATTGATCTACTTGTCTTGATTTGGGAAGTTTAATTTGGGCCTGGCTGACCAGTATTGACCCAGTGCAGCTTGGTTTACCTAGCACAAATTTCTTTCAAAAACTTTCAGCTCTTTGGTGGAACTCTTTCTCTCTTCCAAAGAGTCATATTTTTTCCCAACAAAACTTAAAATGAATGTAGAATGATCAAAAAAATCAACATTTTGTACTAGAATTTTCTCTGTTAGAAAAGAATGAATATTATGCTCCTGCATTACCTTCACCAATCCATCTGACAGCCCATGTATTATCATCTAGTGGTCAGAGCAGAGYAGGCATTCAGCTTTTTCACCTAAGGCACTTGTGCAACTTCTCACTTTGAAGAAGTATACAGATAAAATGTTTCCATCACCTAGAATGACTCTCCAAAATAATGATAGATTGGGGCATACATATTATACAAAACTAAGCAAATTGATTTGAGACTTCTTTTCTAACTCAGTGATTTGATGGAGTTTGAAAGGAATATCTGAAGACGCTGTTCTATTATCCTGCCTTAAAAAGTTCCTTTTTGTAGGAGATAAGAGATGGTGTCATTATAAAAGGGAAATGCTTGCTCAGCCAGGCGTCAGGGCAAGGCAGCTCACAGTAGAATAGTATTCGCTAAACCTTTGACCCAGACATGCTTCAGATGCTTTCAGTATCCTTTTATTCATATATTTTCTGTTACTGAAAGGAAGTTGATGCAATTTACTTTCTTATGTTTGTTATGAAACCAAA
This sequence comes from Rhea americana, assembly GCF_003343005.1. NCBI lineage: Eukaryota > Metazoa > Chordata > Aves > Rheiformes > Rheidae > Rhea > Rhea americana. Next base: position 2,228,409 of record NW_028186412.1, on the reverse strand, counting down.
ATATGCTGATACTTTCATTTCTGACTAACACATGTGCAATGCTTGCCTTTGCTATTCGTCTTGATAACCGTATCTTTTAGAAAGACACTTGGTGTTTTTTATAAATGATTAGTTTGGGCCTAAAAGTGGGGGAAAAAAGACCAAAAGGGAAGGAAAGTGTTTTTCTCCAGCCWGACATATCAACTTGATCATAATAAAAGAAGAAGCAAGAAGGTTTCTTATGTGAGCTGACATATTTAGTTAATACTATTGATTTTTTTTCCTAGGCTTGCATTTTTAGCTTTTTCTAGGCTTAATGTATATACACTATCAGTATCTTGTACAAAGTGTTAAAAAAATGCACCACAACATTGGCAAAGTCAAGTCTCCTGTTTSTTTTTACTGGAAGCAAGTGAAAAGTCCCTGATGCTACAAAGCCAGACCAGCACTTTCAGAAGCAGCCCGTGTGCAAACRTGCTCAGGGCCTAAAGCCAGCTAACTTACCGTGGTAAAATGCTGTTCGTTTTCTCTTACCACTGACATTGTTTTGCTGCAGAACGTAGGAAGTAATTAAGAAGGAAAATGTCTTTCATCTTCAGAGGAATTGGGATGACGGCCATAACAGGCCAAGTGTGGATTACAGTTTGATAGAAGTTCTGCTAGGATATGGATTTTCAATATGCACTCTTCTCCACGTCAGCAAAAACAGGTCATTGCAGTTTTCTGTGACATTTGTAAACAATTTAATGGGAGTCCTGATATAATATGCTATTTAAGCAACGGCCATTTTGTAATTGAAGTCTCAGTTCAACTGGAGACTGTGGCAATCTATTTTTATTTCCAGAATGAGCTTTTTAACTTATTATTGTGTTGCAAAGTCATTTACTCTTATAAATATGCATTTCATAAAGCAGTGATTGGGGATTATTAAAAACTCAAAAAAAAAAAAAATCAAAAAAAGAAATGCATTTGCCATAATTGTGTTCTCCATTTTTGCATTTTTTTTCCACAAAAAGGATGTGTGTATTTCTGAAAACTTTTTTCTTGTGATTTCTCACASAAAATGTTTCAAGTGTAAGACAAAGCAACTAAGGTTTTCAATAGAACATGAAAGAGTCATGCTGTGATTTTGTGTCTGCACAGCCATGGGGTCTCAGTGACACCTGAAAGAACATGACATTTGTCAGAGTGTCCTGGAAACCACTTAATACTTCAGTGTACATAGTGGATTACCCTTGGTGGCTTCCTTATAGAGCATCTTTTTTCATTATTTTTAAAAATGCAGAAAACTTTATCTCAGAAGGTAATTTATGTTGCAGACTTATTCTGCAATGTTTATTAGGTAAAATTGTCACATTAATAGTTCAAGCCTTCTTGAGGCTTTCAATTATTTAATTATAAAAGACATATCAGACCAGATAAACCAATATATACTTGAAATTAGAAAGGTGCCAAACATTATGTGATTTTAATGGCTCCATTGTCCAGATTCACTATTGCAGATTCATCATATTCTTTCTGAAAGTTGTGTAACTGGAAGATTGTTGCTGTCGGAATCCGAAATGTTCACATCACCCTGTCCTCTATGAATATAATTCAGAAGCTGACAGGAGATAAGGTARAAGTCAATAAAAAGAGAATTATTTATTAAAAAGATCTAATGTTACAAGAACAGTACACAGGAACTATTATATTACTGTGTCTTCCACGTAGTATATACCATTATATATAGTATATATACAGATTGTATACAATATATCTAACATTTTGATATGGGCCATGACAGTAACTTTCTTTTAGTCGGCAACAAAGTTTCTTTCTAACTATTTTTACCCAAACATGTCTTGTGGCATGTACAAAAATACAGTCTCCTCAGTGACGCTAGACTGCACTATTACAACCTTTTACATGAAAAGAAGGAAGAGCTCTCCATTGCAGCTAAAAAATAAAAGGTAAAATGTCATGATAAGGAAACATCTTCTACAAAGTAACAAATATGTAATACATAGGTACTTAAACATTTAAAACATGTTTATTCATATATTTAAGATGCAAAATACATATTCTGTTCATGTTAAATATAAAACATACCCCTTTTTGTCCCTGCAATACAACTACATTACCTGATGGTATGTTCAGTATTTTTATCTATATYTTGATACTACAGGTTGAAATATTACAGGATGCAGCTCTATGTCTTTATCAGAGTTTTATTCGTCTTACAAAGCACAGCCATTTTCTGTATTCATAGAGTTGTTTAACCAGCAGTGGATTGTGCCACCAGCAGTGATTGTAACCTTTCTGAATACTCTGAAATGAACCGCATTGGCAAGCAACTGTATAAAAAATAGAGGGAATTATGCTTAGCTGATTGATAAAATAGCCATTTTACTTTTTGGTTCATCACTTTTTATTCTTGTTGATTTTAATCCTCTGAAACATGATGGTCTGCTAATGCAAGTTCTCTGCACAGTGGAAATGCTGCTGTTTTGCACATCACAGCATGTAGCTATTTTTGTTTGAGTTTACTCTACCAGCAAGATGCATTCCACCTTCCTTTCTCTGATCAAACTCCTATTCCAAAAGCAGAGATAGAGAGTCTTTTTCTGTCTGTAACTACATAACAGTTCATGCTCAGCTAGTCATTGTGCCTTTGCTTTCCTAGAAACAGGATGACATTTAAAACCTCTTTTTTTGGGTTTGATTTAATATTATTAGTGGATAGCAAGGATATGAGCTGAATCACCTCTGAAAAATTATACTGGCAAAACATTCAAAAGACAAAAGTAAGTTAGTCAAAGCCAGCTTTATCTACCAAGCACATGATCTGCATTGTACTTTCTTGGCTACTATTTTTAAAGGTGCTACGAAAGGGCACAGTTAGAGTGTACTGTGAAGCTAACAAAATAATAACATTTTTGTCACAGAACCCATCAATCAAAACAGATCTGCATCAAATCTATTAGAGGGACGGACAGCTAGATGAACTATGCTATTAGGACGTACCTGTTAAACTGTTTTGAGCATCATACACTTGATTTTTCCTAGACAAGAGAATGTTCACCCTAGGCACAATCCCTAGGTAGTAAAACACCCTTCCTCATAACACCACACACACTATATTATACAAACACGCACACCACTTACACTGGGGATCATTCTGGTTTAAAGGTAGAAAAAAATGTCCAAATTGTCTATTGAGTGGAAAACTTTTTGGTACAGCAAACAAGACTGAGATTAAAATGGACAGCACACAGTCCCTACAAGAATAATTTCTACCTAGTGATCCCTAGAAATAGAACCAGTCAACTAAATAAGTGGGGTGATGCTCAGTAGTATTTATCCAAGCATTTTTTTGGAGACACCATTCTCCAAAACATAACCTATTGGAGTCTGTATGTGTGAATGGCTACATTTCATAAAAAGTTAATGTTCTCTTCATAATATGGTTTCATACATACTTTAGAATCATAGAATCATAGAATTGGTAAGGTTGGAAGGGACCTCTGGAGATCATCTAGTCCAGCCCTCAAACAAATGGCCCATATGGGGATTGAACCCACAACCTTGGCATTATTAGCACCATGCTCTAACCAACTGAGCTTTAGCTTAATTATCAAATATGGGAAGTACATAATTTTACTAAAAAATGAACTTGGAGGAAAAAGAATATTTATGACTAAGAAGTGGTTGGAAAAACTAGGTTTACCTGCTTGCATTGTTTTATTCGTCCACTTGGCAGCTTGCATATATTATGCTTATATGCTCAGTGGGTATTTCATTGTTGTATGCATTAGGAATAGACTTTGTACTTACTATTGAGAATAAATATCTGATTCCTTCAACATTACATCACATGGCATTTGATGAAAAACAATAGCACTTGTTTCCATTTAAGTCTGTGTTTAATCATTTTCAGGCTATCTTGCAATGAAACAAGATTCTTTTCTGCTCCCTTTTCTTACTCTCTGAGTGTGCTGCCTAATACTGCATTGACAAGTTTTTGCTAATTTAATACRTATTTGTACTTTTTCAGAACAAAATCTTTGTACTTTTGGAGTAGATTATATATCTGAAGTATATTTTTCTCTCTTTCTGTCTTTTTAGTGCGAATAATCAACCTCAGGGAATGCAACAAAAGCAATAGACARAGCTATATCAAACTTTTCCTCTTTTTTAAAAAAGATTTTTTTTCCAAACCAAACAGATGTACAGTACTAGACACCACTGTTCAAACATCTAATGATACATGACTGGGTCACCAAATTAAATATATTAAAAAAGTAAAGTACATTTGACAGAAATTACATTTGCTTACAAAAGTTTATTACATACAATCTGCATATTTTTGGGCCAGTAAGTGTCCCCTCCCCAGAGGACTTTTTAAAAAAAGAAACTGAAGAGAAAAAAAAAACCTGATGAATTAATTGACCATGTCCCCAGCACTCCTCGAAGTGCTCCACAGGTATTTCTATGGGTCTTTGAGCATTAGCTTGGGTTGCCAGTTTTTCCACAGACATAAGACTCCATCCCTGGGTGTCATCAAGCTAAAGCAAACATACAACAACAACGATGAAGTCTGAAGTCTTCACCAAGTGGCGGAAGGAACCATCAGGGCCAAAAGCAATGTTACAGAGGGTGAGGAAGTAGAGAATGCGTGTAAAGTAGATTGAGCACTAGTTACTTTTCCTCCTGAAATGAAAAGTAAAGAAATTAAAGAATAAACAATGCAAATGAATCTTAGTACATTCAGTTAACAATGATTTGCTTTCTATAATACTTGCAAAAGCCTAATTTTTAAACACAGTATTATCCTGTGAGACCTGTTATGCCAAATTAGATTCCCTACACAGGCATGAGGAAGTTATGGATTTTATGGTGACAGCTACAAAAACTCAACTGCTCTATTGGGCTACACATAAATATCAGTCTACAGATCTATCAGTCTACAGATAAGAAGGAAATTCCAACAGGATATATGAATGTTATCAAAAAGAGCTGCAGAAAGCATTCTGAGTCATCATCGTCGTGAGTGTTCTTCCTGTAAAAAGGCATGAAAATTAGCCCTTGATCATGATGTTTGTCCAGAGGAGAAAATAGTCCTTTTCCCTGTAACCCAGTGACCACTAGGTCACAGCATAGCCCCTTAAAAATATATACTATTGCAGCTAACGGAAAATGTACTGTGGGCTGGGAGTGACAACACATCAGAGTGAACTACTGGCATATAAGAAAGGATAGCTAAAGTATTTTTAATTGTTATTCCCATTAATTCCTCCAGCTCTTTCCTATCTGCATAATACTAATACTTCGAATTCACTCAATCAATTGCAGTTAACTGAAGAAACAGAAGCTAGTTACTTCGTGATAATACGTTAATACTGTAATAAGCCATTACAAGCTGAGATGAAAACAATTGAGAATGATCCTGTTGTCATTAACATATACATCTAATTCCACCTGTGATGCTCTTGGTATCTGAGCTACGCACAAGTGGCTCCAGGTGTGGCGCTGGACCTGCAGCATGTCCAGGAACAGTAACTGTAGGCATCTGCGATATTACAGGACACATGGCACTGGGTGCCTGTATTTGGGCAACTGAATTGAGTCTCTAAGTTAAGGTTTTTATGTGTTGTTTTCTATATATGAATAGAGTGTCCAAAGTCCTGCTGTAATCAAGGAATACCTACTCCAGTGAATCAATGGAACCTATAGCGATACTCAGCTTAATCTGAAGCTAGCATATATAACGAGATTCAACTACCTAAATGTGGTTAACCAATGCTATTTTATTTGTGTGAGATGCTATACCTCCAGCTGGTTGTCCAAAATGATGTGGGTCTCCTGTAAGTCCTACCTCCTGTCTGTCAGTTCTGTGCAAACATTTAGAATATCTTAGGACGTCTCAGATGCCCTTAGGTGCCTATGTCTAAATATTTGAATTCTGTCTTCTGGATGGTCAGCTGAATTGCTATCTAGGCTCCACTGTCTGTATAGATTACATTCCATCTATCTATAATGGTATCTGAGACCCCTAGTTCACATGTAGACACAGCCAAATTCTGTTGTCTAGCCATGGACATCTAATGGTATCTGAGATACCCTGGAGTATCCCTTCAGGCTTCCTGATACCCTAGACAGGCCTAGGTCTCTTGTAAATCCTTGTTTACAAGCATTTATCTTGTTTATCAGCCCCATATGGATGTCTCAAATACCCTTGAGCATYTCAGATGGCACTAGATACCTATATTTTTCTTGGCTATATATTTTGGGGCTTAAAATGCTGTAAAATGTCAGGCTAGGGACAGGGTAATAATATTTAAGAGGTGTTTTATTTAACACAAATATTGTGATTTAAATTAATTTTCCATCCTCTGGATCAAGAATAATGAACATATGGATATGGAATATGACTAGTGACATCCTGAATCTGACTTTGTAGAAAGACAATATAGTTAGCTATGGGTAGATCCTCTGTACTTCTGGTGTCTTGTATTTGCTGATAAGATGGGCTTACTATGTTTACTGAGGTAAACTGCACAACAGTCATTGCTACCAGCACCTCTATCTTGCTTCTGTTTAATCTTAATAACTTTTTTTTTGGCAACTATATAATATTGTTTTAATACCTGACTGTACTGGTAGAGTTGAGGTCACTTGCATTAAAGGACAGACTGTACTTTGTTCTTCTGTGTTTTCCTGGTACATGAACCAGTATTTGAYCAGTGCACTCACTGGTGGCATAGATGTTAATGGCAAACTAAAGAGATTTGTTCCCATGAGACCTAACAAGTGAAGGGGTTGATAGTTAAGTGTCCTTCCACTGATGTGCAATGGATAAACTTCTCCACAATAAGCTCAAACTCTTCTAGTGCCTTAATACGTAGTCCAGACTTTTTTCTATTGCTGTTGATAAAGTGAGAGAATGATGACAGATGCTTCCCAGAGGTCTGGGAGAGGAAAATAGATGTCTAGCTTTTACTATGAAGCAACTACCTACTTACATTAGGCAGTTTTTTCAAGGACTTAAAAATCATAGTTACATAGCGAAGCTTATAGTTGGCCTTGGCTAAATTCTGTGTGACCTTGCATAGATATAAGACACAAGCAAACAGTTGCTGAGAATGTATTATCTATTAGCATGGGGTTTTTCAGTGTTGACTGGACTATTTGAAGAGCAAAGAAAGGTTCCTCCTCGCCAGTTCAACTACAAGTGGCACCAGTCATTCTCTGCAGGTCTAACCATTCTAAAATATGACTCCTCATTATGATTACAAGACCCTCTTCTGTATCTTCCTTTATTTTTGACATTCTTTGCTTATCGTATTACCAACATGAAATACGGAGGATTTTTCTTCTCAGAACATGCAATGGCTAAAGGCTTTGTGCACTGTTATCAGATCAGCGGTGACTGAGGAACCCATAAGTTTGCTTGCCTGTGACACCAGATTTAAGGTTCTCTGTGAGACTAGCCTTTGAGTAYTGTTTTTTAGCAAACATATAGCCATTATCCTGTTGCAAGATCATATGTATTTTCATTTACAAATGTTCACAGAACTAAAGGTTCTGATTAATGATTTTATTGAATTKTGAGAGTTGTGAGAACATTTTTTTCAAGTAGAGTTAATGGTGTTAATTTTTTTATTAGCATTGCTATAATCACCACTCTTCCATATATACGGGCAACCTTACCTGAAAAAGATGGAACTCTGATCTGAGGACTAGCAGTCCCATCCCCTCCTTCACTGACTGCACACACCTCAATAATATAGACACCAACATCAGGAAGAAGTACCACTGCAGAAGTTTTCTGTGTTTCTATAACTTGACTGTTGCTCTGGCCTTCTTGCCTAAATAACACCTACGGTCARTAAAGGAAATGAAAAATCATAGTGGTCATTCAGGCATTATACTAGATCTTTTGTGTAGGTAACACAACCATTGAAACAGTAACTGTTTCAGGCTTTCATTAAAGATTTCTGGATGTGACATTTCAACTTTAAGTTACGTGCTTTTATTCCCCGTAACGCTGCAAAAAAAATGGCTTCAATATATTAGTAGCAAAGTGTATTAACAATTAATAGATGTGAAAAGACTTTGAATAGGATCCAAAGCAAAGATGCAGGATTTGCCCTCTCCAGGTTTAGGTGTTACATAAAAAACTTGCCAAGTGACCCACTTTCTTTTGAAATGTCTTTTGGGTTTCAAATTCATATCCCCAAATTCATATGGATATTCAGACTTTTAGTTCAAGAATCCAGCTTCAAAAGTAAAGAAAATTCTCTGAATAAAACCATCACTGGCTTTACCTTAGCCAACTAAGTCAATTGAGAGTAGTTCAGATCTATCTGTGCACCCCCTGTGAAACTCAGGATATGCTTATCCCAAGTAGGAGGAATAGAACAGTGTATTTTGCTGTCTTTTTGGTACTTCTGCAGAAGAGTCTTTGTTCCCAGACAAAACTGAAAAGGTCAGAGCATTGTTAAAATCTTAAGTAGTCAACAGAACTTTTTCTGARTCTTGACTATTTTGATAAAGGTTAAAGCAGTTTCTGGTTTACTTGAATCAACTACTTTTTTATTTTATCAACTTCTACGCTTTCTTGATGATACTTCCTATTACATCAGAGGGAATAACAGATTGTAGTCTATAGAAATATTTACATGTATGCTTTGCTTTAACATAAAAAAGATCAATAYTCATTAAGAAAATTGAAATCATTCTATTTTGATTTAAAAGATTGCCATAAATTCTCATTCTTTTTTWWKRMYTKKTWWTTWRSMRTTAATTTGGATTTTACTCTTTAAAACTTCAAAACTTTAAATGCCAGATGCTACAGGCACTGAATATMMCCACTATAATCACAAAACAAACCTAAGTATTTGTTTTTCTGCTCCATAAAAATATTAATTTTAATGGCATTTAAGATGCCACATTATTCTGCATTTCTCTAAATCCTACTGCAAACACAGTGAAATTGAAGTGTTAGTAGGAATTTCCCTGCAGTCTGGTCTCATTAATAGCCACTTCTAGGCCAGGGATGATGAATCAATCCCCTCAGAGCTCACTCAGTTTATGATTAGTAGCTGAAAATCACGACAGAGAAAGTATTGGGACATTTTGCTCTTTTACCTTTATTTATTGCTTTTTCTGGTGAAAGCATTGCAGAAAATCTGCATAGCAAATTTTAGTTGCACAGAAGAGCAAGAAAAGGAAAAAAGCAAACAAGGAAGAGATACAACTGCTTGGAAGGAAGGAAGGGGAAACACTGACCTTGTATCCCATTACCTCAGATTCATTAGCTAGAGGTCTGACTGGCTCCCATCCAAGAGACACGTGAGAGCCGTCTTGTATCCACATAATATTGCTTGGTGCTTGGCTGGGAGCTGAAGATAAAAAAAAAAAGCAACATATACATAGTTATACTTTTAGATAGCTTTCTTAAAAATGAAAAAAAAAAGTATTCCTTTTTTTGCAGGTTCTCATATCTAGCTGGAGTAGCTGGAGTTTGTTAAAATATTTTTTTGCACCAGAACCATCGTTTAATAGATATTATACAGAGCTTATGAACTTGAACTCTTTTATCATCTTCTTTATCTGTCAAAAATGCTCAGTTCTGTTTTCTATGAAGCTAACTTTTGTAATGAATGAAAATCATATAAATCCGAGTTAAAACTATACATAATTCCTGATTATTTTACAATTGCATTAAAGGGAAACYCAAGAGGGTAGGCATTGCTCCCTAACTTCTCCTTTTGAGAAAAGATGCTGAGATCACTTACGGGACTTTTTGGTTGCYGCACGCACAGCAGTGCTTGGTGGTCCATACCCTGCAGCATTGTATGCCCTCACGGTTAGGTGATATAATGTGTTTCCTTCTAATCCTGTCAAGAGGATGGATGATTCATTTCCCTCAGTTTTGACTTTTTCTGCTGCTTCTTCCTGCTCCATGTCCTTCCAGTAACCAACCTGTCAACAAGAGAGCACACGGAGGATTAATCTAGGCATCTGAGAAAATTATGCTTTACTTTTTTTTTCTTTCTTTCTTTATTTTTTTTATTTGCCAGTCTTATCTGTTGTCTGATTATCAATCAGGCCTTTTTGAACATGTGGGAGCTGTAAACTAACCTGAGAGTCAAGCAGTGCTCACTCCTCCAAAAAGGCAAGATTCAGAATATCGCTGAATTACCTAAAGCATGTTGAAATACTTGTGTACTGGCAAGAAAAGTCGTGAGTAGCAGGACAGAAGAACAGAGGATGATTGGTGACAGAAAGTCAAAAGCATTTCAGAGAATTCAAGGAGAGCTCAGGTTCCTGCAGGTCATCAGAAACATCTGCCCTTCATCCTGAAAAGCTCTGACTGAATCATYGAAGAAATGGTGTGAGCAGTATTCCCTTCCTGGCCCCATACACGTCAGAGCCAAAAGATTTCTTATCAGTGTAATGAATAGGAAATGACAGAACACCTAGAGAAATCTGGAAATAGACTGAACTAAACTTATCTGAAGAAAAAAAAGGATGTGGATTCAGTTTTATTTACTTGGATATAAATAAGTTTCTGTCAAATATAATTCTGACAGTGTGCTTTGGCTCTTCCTTTTCATACATAGAAAGCCTAAATGACTTTTGGTGGTTCATGGGCCATGATTTCTGTTGTCTGGTGTCTATACTGAGTTTATTGTGATCTCAGAGAGGTTACAGCACAGAGCTAGCTTCTTCCCTTCTAGTCCCCCAGGGACCAGGAATTTGAAGGATGTGATTGAAAAAAAATATGCAGGCTCTTGCTAATGTATCTAGGTGACCTATGCAACTGAGTAATTCTCTTTGGGCCCAATTTTCCCTTCACAGAAGATTTCACTAATGTGTCATTCAAAGACCTGCATTTAGTTTACCACTATTCACGCTGAGATGTACTTGCATTTATCCCACATTTTTGACCTTTTCTGTGAAGCTGGTTATTTCATAATAAGTTATTCATATTATATATGGATAACTTTTCCTTTGAGAGAAAGGTCATGGGCAATACAGCACTCCTGCAAATGTATCCCAGTAAATGGTGAACAAAAAAACCCAAGTCATTCATAGGAAAATAAGACGAGTGAGTACAGTGCTGACCTTTTATAATTGCACCAGGGTTGCCATTTTTAAACAAAATAATCTAAAAAGACCTGGCTGTAACAGTATAAATTTAAGGCCATATCTTCACTTGAATAAAGTGACTTTGTTAACTTTGATGGAAGGCATATCAATTTATGCCAAAAACATTTAAAAATTAAAAACTGATGCTGTGAGTCTTCCCTTTTAATTGTAAAATTAATGTAAATATATTTTTTGTGTGTTTGCATTATYTCATGTCAAATGTTGCTGCTTTTTTAATTTCATATCAGCTCACATAACAATTCTAGCTGCAGTCACCAGTTGTGGAAATAGGTATGATTCACTGAAATATTTTTCTAGCTGTATGCCTGACWAAAACTGGTGTTCTCTTTAGTAACAGATATTTGCATCTTTCTTGGAAGGGAAGAAGAATCAGCAACAATTTATTCACCCAGTAGGGCTGAACCTTCAATATTTACTGTCTGCTGGGCAGTCAGCTTCTTTCATTTTACCTGTAATAMAACCGTATAGACTTGAAACTACACTGATTAGAGCCCTACAGTATTAAGCACTGTATGAATGGCTAGTGAGAGAGTACATGTCCTGGAGACACTGCAGTCTAATTAGCCAAAAGTGATGAAGATCTGACAGAGAAATGGTCTGAAAGGAAGAGTGACTTGCCCAAGGTTACACAGGGTAACAGTGCCAGAGGTGGAAATGCAACTGAAGTTGTGAAAACCTGGGCCTGGAAAGCCAGAAGCAAAACTATGTGGAGCTTTACTGACTCAACAGCCTCAGCTTTTGCACTAAAGCTATTTTTTTTAAAAAAAATATAAGTAGTGAAAACACGATTTCCTAAAACATTAACAAAGTGTCGAGGTTAGGAGTACATATATAGTAAAGCATAATGAGCATGGCAGAAAAGCTGGGARCATAATGTAACCTTTTTGATATTCTCCATTTGTTTGGAAAGGCTCTCCGGTACTATTACAAGGCATCGTCAGTGTGGAGACTAATTATATTTTGCATATGTTAAGTCTGCAAAAATAACCATGGCATGTTCCCAACCACTTCTGCTGCACCACACGACASAGGCATTCCCCCGTGGCGAAGGGGCAATCCCAGGGGACTGTATATACTCTATTAATCAGCAAAGGCATGAAAYGCAACTTGGCAATGATCTTATTCCAGCTTCCCTGGTACTTCAAAGCCTCAAATGTTTGGTCCCTGCTTTTAAAATTCCCCTTAAATTTTTACCAGGTAAGTTTGGACTTTGATCTCAAAATGTACTTTTCTCTCAGGCTCTTCATGCACACATTCATCTGTTGAGAGCAAAATGAACTAGAGGAAAATGAGSTTACGAGAAAAAAAAAAGAACTTAAATGATTATTGACTAAGGTCAGTGGTGGGGGAGCTTACTTCAGTTTGAACAGATGATGACATTGCTGATGTTTTAAAAGTGCTGGATTTCATTCTTAASACAGGCTGTTCAATTATTTAGACTTATATTTCCTTTTTTTAAAAAAAATCTTATTTTCTACGCATTAATTTGCACTASTCACAAGAGATTTATCCCACTTACAATAGCTTTTTTTAGTTATACATTTGAATATTGATATAACATGAAACATACACCACAAAAGAGTACCYCACAAATTAAAGATGAAAGAAAAGGAAAAAAAAAAACAGATTTGGTCCTTTTAATACTTCATTCATTTTGAAATTCTAAAGTTTTGCTGTTCTTTTCATTGTTTTTCATTTAGCCAAAGAACAGCAAGTTTTGACATCTGGCTCCCAGAAACGCAATTCTTTCTTTGTTCTGAAGAGAAAGCAATGGTGATACTTAAACGAACCACTGACTAGAGGAGACATAGGAACATTTAYATGCAGCTTTTTGCTTTGTTTTGATCGTGAACTAAGGAATTCTTCAAAGCAAATCATCATGTTAAAAAAATGTTTCCATCTCAAAATTTTGTTCCTCTAATAGCTATAGACCAGTTTCCTGAAATTTTAGGATTAAAGAGTCATTAAACAGTGTTACTCTTTCCTTCCCAATTGGTTTCTAGTGTGTACATAATAGCACTTTGGCTATTCATCTGATCTAATGGTAGGTTCTCCTCTCTAAACTCACTAGATCTTCAGTTGACCACAGAGAATTAAAGCTCCAAATTAGGCATATCAGATAAGTATCTAAATTAGGTGGGATGAATCTAAGCATTTCTTGGTTGAAAATACACAAACCTTCCAAGGCTCCCTGACTTACCAGCTTCAACAGTACCAACAAAACTGAAAATGAAGAATTAAGAGTATAGAAAGTGCTAGGGGAGTRAAAAAGAGAAGGTGAGCTGAAAGCACTGTTGCTAACCCTTAAAAAGAGAAAGCATAATTCAGACTTCAGAAAATCTGTTTTTATTATCATTATTGGAAAGCTTGTTTTCTTATTGGGTCTTGAACTTTGGGTGTTTTATTTCATTTTCTGCTACCAGGGCTAGAAATATTTTTATTTATTAAAAAAAGGGGGTAAAATGAAATTGTGATTATCATTTAATCACATTCCAGGAGCTGGACCTGCAATAACAACACCAGACATTGCATGTTTTGCACAGTATTTGATTCAGTTAGGYAGTACTGCTTCCAGGTGTGCTGACATGGCAAAATAAATGAAATCTGCCATGGTCCTGTTCTCCCCACAGTCAGTTATGTGGTCCTACCTCTTTCTTTGCAGATACCAGCATTCTTTTTTGATACCAGCATTTGTGTGATTGGGATCTGGTCAAAAAATAGTCCCTCTCCTTTCCTGGGTTCCTTTTGGGGAGGATCAGCTCCTTGAACTGTTGCACTGTCCAGTCATGCAAATGCTAGCACCAGCACAACAGCTGTGGCAGAACTAAGTACTTGGTACAGGAGAAGAGGTTGGAAACACTTAGATGGCCATGGGACTGTAGCGATACACTTACTTCTGAGATTCTTCTAAGTGGAATTGTTAGTGAGTTTCATAGGTATTTAAGTTATAGTTAGTGTATAAATAACTTCTGTCCTTTTGTCCAAAGCTCTGGTTGAAATCCCATACGCAAGCCTTGGAACGTTGCAGCATGACATTTCTAATGTAAAAAAAAAAAAGAAAAAAAAAGAAAGAAAGAAAAAAAACAACTAGGGCTGCCCGTGAGACTTTTTAAATTGAAGTTCTGGAGTTCTGTCCTATGTGCTGATTTACTCTGGGAAGCAAAAGATTTATACCCTTCCCTAGTGCGTGTGATGTTACACAGCAGCCCTGTCCCTTGTGTTTTCAGCTGAGGCCGCATCTATTCTGTTCATTGTGGTGGCAAAAAGGTAAGATGGAGAGTGGACAACGCGTGTGTACAACATTCAGAAACCAAGACACTTGCCGTCCATGAGCTGATACAAAAACTGTTCGGCTTCTGTTTTTTGTATCGTGTCTGTGTTGGTGTGACTGCCCTTCAGAATAAGAGGTTTCTGAAAAAGGTCAGTCAGCCTCAGTTCCTCACCCCCACCAAAACAGTTCCTGACTGGAAACATGAAAGAATTAACTGTTCAGCACCCTTTGGTTTCGGGGTCTTATCTAAAGTAGCTTGCCACCTCCTCTTTTCTCAGGTACTCGCTTCTCTCTCATATTCCTGCAAAGAAGTGGGACAAATGTTGATATTGTACCTTGAGGAATATCATCAAGAATCTACTCATATTTCTTTATTAAAAATAAATACTTAGCTAAGCTTCTGCTTTTAGGTAATAGAAAACTAATAATGTTGTAACAAACTATGACACAGTCTTTACAAAGCACATGGTTCTCTTGAGGCCCTCATGAGAGATCTACAGCCTGACCCATACCGTTAGGACTTTGAAAGCAACTGGACTAGGTTCGTACACTGTAGGAAACATTTACTGTCTTCAGAATTTTAGAGTAGCTTGAATCTGCATATGAATAGCTTTGTAGGCTATATTGATTTATCAGTTTAGACTATCCCATTGTTATTTTCATATTTGGGAAAATTTATTCATTCCAAAAGTGCAGTCTAGTAAATTGGTATTCAGGTTGGTGAAACACTAATTRCTTTTTTCTGTCTTGCTTTTCCGGTCTTGGGTAGAGCTATTTATATACTCTTTGTAAACTACTTTAGGACATACTCCACTACACTGAAAGGATTCCAGTACCAATAGACATCATTTTTTGTTCCAGTGTRAAAATAGATAAAGTACATGTAAGGCACAGCAAAAACTCATTATCAAATATTTCTCTTTGAAAAGATAGAATGGAATCACAGAATCACAGAACGATTGAGGTTGGAAGGAACCTCTGGAGATCATCTAGTTCAATCTCCCTGCTCAAGCAGGGTCACCTACAGCATGTTAGACAGGGTYGCATCCAGGCAGGCYTTGAATATCTCCAGAGAAGGAGACTCCACAACCTCTCTGGGCAACCTGGTCCAGTGCTCTGTCACTCTTGCAGTAAAGAAATTCTTCCTCATATTCAGGTGGAAAAATTATGTCTATRTGGCACTGGAATGCTTTTAAATAGRGTTTAAACAAGTCCAGTCTCTRAAAATAGTAATCAAGATTTTCTATTTTTTTATAAATTTTTGTTGCAAATTGATCTTTTGATTAGGTTATTCAAGTTAYTGTCTCTTGAGGGAATTCCAGTGACAAAGACTTCAGTTTTGTGATTTATATTTAGATTAGCCTTGGTTTTCTGGAAATGAAAAAAGAAAAATCAGCTTCAGAAATATCTGTTCTTCTGGCCAATAATCCTTTCCTTTTCCTACCAGGGACAAAGAAAACATTGACAAAGGCTGAAACCTTCAGGTTATGGATTCTAAATAATAGATATTAGCCGCACACTAAATTTTCCTACCAATCTGACCAAGTTTAAGGCTACTTCTACTTTATCAAAGTGTAGCTGGCATATATTTAGTAAGGTCAGGCGGACAGCTGACAAATCTGCACTGAAGTCAGGAATAATATGCACTTTGGAAGATGCAAATGACTACAGCAAACCTTGCATAAAACTCATGTGACATAGCAGTTAAGGCTGCCTTTCAGAGATGACAATGTGAAATTGGACAAGTTCCTTTGCCTTTCATTACTCCTTACTACAAAGTGCAAACAGGGCTGGAATGGAAACTGGGTCACTGCTAACTTGTCCATATGTAGTAAATAGTCTGTCACTTTTGCTGATTAGAGTACAAACATTCAAATGTTAAACCCCCCCTCCCCAACCTTCCCTTTATAATACTATTGCTAAAAGTCTAGGCAATGTGAAGACTGTGTAAGTGGCTGTCRTTGCTGTAGTGACCACAGGCAGAATACAAATTGAGACATTAAAATACAGTGGCTGACTGACATTTTGCTGGTCAGACTATTTTGCATAGGTTCAACAACATATGTGTTGAAGGCAATGTTTTACRTGTGGTCCACAATTATCACAGTTACCACAATGGGAAAAAGTATATAAAAAAAGAGATAATTTATTCGTTTTTTTGAAAGCCATTAGATTTTTGTACATTATCTATTTGCTATTTATGTATTAGGGGACCATTATGGGCTATGTTTTACAGCATACTGTGTACAATAATACTTTCAAAATCATTTTGTGATTTAAATTACTGTACATAGAAGCTGAAGAAAATGAATCATGATGGAAAGCACAATGCTGCCCCATATTTTATTTTTATTTTATTTTTTTTGCAGAGGTGGACCTTATTCCTGCTGACTTGCTCTACAGAGTCCTTTCTTTWCACACCATGGGAATGGTTTAAGGAGAAATTTTCAGTATGTTAAGAAAATTGGGCCAATAGATTTAGTGTTCCTAAATGAACTCTGTAATTCACTGACCCACTATGCTGATCTTATAAGATATTATCTGGTTTTTGGTRAAATCGCTGCCAAAAATGAAACTGAAAAGAGCTGGCAATACAGTCCTTTGACTGCACTGTGTCCTGCAGGAAAGCAGKGTAAGACTCACTTTCTTTTGTCTTCTGTTTACTGAGGACTGCTCTGATCATAATTACACTTGAAAATGAAGGAAGAGTAAAATCTACTCTCCAAAGACTTCTATGTCAGAAAGTAGACAAAGAAATTTTGGCTATGTCAGCAAAGAAGGAGAAGAAGTCAAGGAAAAATAAAAAAAACAATAAAAAGCAGTAGCCTTTCCCTCCTGGAAAAAGGCAGTAGAGAGTCAGGAAGTATTTTTATATATTATATTTTTTTATTCTGTCAATTGTATATCCCTTAATTGTAATATTCATGCTAGCCTAAACTTGATACACAGCACAATGAGGAGCCAATATATGAATGCAATTCAGTATTAATAATCATTGCTATATCAATAATAATTGCCAAAKTCACCCTTAAGAAGTCCATGAGAAAAGAAGAGCAGATCAGTGTTACTATTGGGGATTAGAGTATGCTGCACTCCAGAGGGCTAAACACTTTCCAAGACAAGAGGGCTATGAAGAGGGTCCACTGAACTACTCGTCTCAGTCATCTTTCACAAGGGTGCATCTATAGAGCTGAGGGAGGTATTATGTGACAAGCAGGTAAATACAAAATTTTATATATACAAATTATAATACAAAAACATTAAAATTATAAAAAAAAATAGAGAAATAATTTTCACTTGATAAAATCTATTCTATCTATCTTTTATTTTAAAAAGATGCAAGGCAAAACTAATAGAGCATTTTGAGAATCAACGTGATTGATGGAATGAGGATAATAGTGAAAATAGCAGGTATCATTTAAGAGATGTCAAGATACCTGAAGGGGAGTAACGAAAAAGCCATCTTTCTGAAGTGAAAAAGACAGGGTGCAGTGAGCAAGTTATTTCAGAGGATAAAAGACTGGCTKGGAAATTGAAGACAAAGCTTAGTAGCRAGTGGAACGCTTTGGAATGAAGAGGGATAATGCTTGCTGGGTGAATAGCAYCTCTATTGGATGTAATCTTGTTCTCTTTATATAACGCCGTTCTAAAAGGAAAGACATTAGATATYACCTTTGGTGGATGAAGCAAACTGAGTGCAAAGGGATAAAAACGTATTTAATGCAGAGCAAGAGTGTGGCTAAAATACTATGAGAGAGAACTGAGAAAGGGTTTGCAGAATTCAGCATGAGGAAAGAGACCAGGGACAATCTAGGAAAGAAATCAGGACAACCAAGAGACCTCAGGGGAGGGATTATGCTTACACTGCCAGGACTCCACTGGGGAGCAGTACAGAAATATCCAAGTATCAAGGAGCTAAAGCTGATCAAGTTAAAAAAAGGGGGGGGGAGAAAAAGAAACTAACAGACTACATCTACACTGTGACACAAAACTGCTGTTCTGGTTGTGCAGAATCTGCTGGAGAGAGCTGTGGCCCATCTCCTGCCCATGCACTGGCATGTCCTCCTAAAGGAAATAGTGATGCCACCAGTGATGGCAGCGAGCATCCAGGTCTTGTTTGCACATGGTGCTGGGGGAGACCACTGCGTGCTAGACAGTTACAGAGATGTAAAGGTAGCCCACAGGACTGTTAAAACTAAACTATAGAGGTTGAACTATAGACCAGGAGTCTCTCTCTGAGTTTTWTAGTATGATGGAGTCAGTACCATGTTGGCACTAAGTCTAGATGGTTTGACACAATCATTAAATGCAGTAGTAAAGTCAAGGATGTTGCAATTGTGTGCTTTCAATCGGACTATAACTCTGCTCTAAAGGAAATCTTAGGGGATGACAAATATAACAGTCCTAGGATATCTAAGGAAATGCTGAACTTAAGCGTGATTCTGTGGCCATTAAATTAAAAAAAAGATAAAAAAATAATAACCTGAATTTATTAAGAGTTAAYGTTTTATTTATGTAAATTTACCTAAGAAAAACTCCTTTCTCTGTGTTTAAAAAAAAAACATGTTTTGTCCAGMTAGGATTTTCTTTGGTGACAGAAAGTAATGAAGTATCTAAGCTTCTGGATCATGACTTACAGGAAGGAAACTCAGAGAATGAAGAAGGTGCAAGAGGTAAGTCCTTAGTGGCAAAATCAGGGGAACATGTTTTGTTTAAAAATCTTTTACCTGAGGTAGTTACTTGTGTCTTGACCTGATCCACACCAAGTAAATCAAGTTAAACAGGTAATCAGCTATTCTAGCGACGTAAGGGCTATATTGAGCATCATAGTCTGAGCATCGTATATCTTTTTTCAAAGTATAAAAAATAACCAACATGTGCTGGAAGTACTAATATAGCCCTGCAATTAATATTCTACAGAATTCTTGAATCAGGAATATCATTTAAATATGGACATAAACTAGAGATGAGAAAAAAACACATTACTTAGTCAATATTGGCTCTATTACGCTTTCACCAAACATTAATAACAAGAGAATATGAAGGGTATAAAAATATTTTTCCTTGATAATAGTTCTTTTAGGACTTTCTGAAAGTGAATACAATTTTGTCTCAAGTTCTAAAATAAAAGTAAACACTGTGTAGAAGTTGAGTTTAGAAAGTTATGTTCAGTAGTAGTAACCTATACTAGAATATTTTCTGGGGGAAAGCCCAGACACTTGGTTTTTGATATTAATAATGTTAATAATCACTTCAGTATAACTTAGTGTTGGATTTATCATATTTGGCCATAACATCAGTATCTGCATCAAATCTACTTGTTTACCTTCTTTTCATAGTTATTACGGATAAACAGGCAAGAGTTTTTCCAGTCTAAAGGATTAAAGGAGGTCACACAACCTGCACCCCAAAATCAGCCTCTCTACTGACAGAAAATTGAAATATCCGAGAGTGAGGGCAGGCTGAACCACAAGGTCAGGATGTGTTACTGCGGCCTGAGGACAAGTTTAGTCCCAGATCCGATCTGCTCCTGGCAGTGTGGATTGCAAACTGAATGCAAGACGWCGACTGGATCCAAAGCATGGGAAGGTCCATGGCCAGGTCTGTCTTTAAGCAGAGCTTTGCTAGCTGAGGTGCCCTGCCGCTTCCCCTTCTCACATCTGACTTTTATGATCTGCCCAGCAGATGTCCCCAGGCCACTGCTGGATGGCAGCACAGATGGCAGAGGCTGTTCTGTCTCGGWGTGTTGATAGCTCTCAGTAAATAACAAGTTTGAACTGGTCACTTAGAGCTGGAAGCAGTCAATACTTAATCTTCCCCAGCCTGCGAAAGACGCATGCAGTTCTTTCAGCTCTTTCTGAAGTGTCAAAGAGACATTATAAGAACTAGTGTTGAATGATTTTAAAGTAYGAATATGTAGAAGAAGATGTGTCAGTGCTACAGCTGTGACCATCGTTCTGCAGCTAGCTGTGTGTATGCTAAAATGTGCGTAATTTCTATTCAAGCTTCACTACGCTGCATGTTAGCAGAATGCAACGTTAGCAAAAGTAACAAGATTTCTCATTATGATATTCTGTGTTCATACCTCAAATCCCTGTGGTCTTCCTAGACTTTCTTTAATATGTTTCCACGCAACAAGAATCTCTGATACAGACAAACTCGTGGCTTTGACATCGATGGGAGCAGCGCTGGGTTCTATATTAAGAAAAATTGAAACAATAAACCTCCACTGTAACAACTTGTATTTATAAAAAACACTCCATCTGAAACTGTCATTTATTTCCTTTATTCTACCTTAATACTCACATGATAATATGACGCTTATGGGGAACACRAAAAACTGAACAAGATGAAAAGATTATTATTGTATTTCTTTGTTTGTGTCATGCTACATCAATATCTTATCACTGACAACAGGCCCACCAAACTATGACAGAATCCCTTGTCTATGTCCCTCCTGATTTGTTTTTGAAAATCTTTAATACTTGTAAATGATCCTCCCTGTCCCCCTTGCTTTCATACCCCTGAATCACCTTAACTTCAGRAGTAAAGGGAGCATTCATTCTCTTCCTGGCTTTTTAGTGCCATTATGTCAGCTTAGTACCTAGCTAGCATGCCCAGTTAGTTTTATACCAAATAAGATTATGCCAAACAAGAAGTGATACCCAGAGCTGTAGTGAAGTGTTAAGTAAAAGAATTTTTGAGGATTATGTTGTTATGTCATCAATAAACAAACCTTGAAGCGATAGGTACCAGTATCTGGGACATCCAATCTTCCCTCTGCTGTTGAAGCATTTACCTTTTTAGGCCTGAGATGCATACTGTTCAAGAGAAGAGATTAACACCTATAATAGGTACCTCTAGCTGTGTTGTTAACAGTAGCCCTACATCTATGCTTCCATCATGATGCTCTTTATAGTGCATTTTGCAGTCCTGGTCTCCTGATTTTCCAGAGCAGGTAGGCATATGCAGGAAGGTAGGCAGGTGCCAGGGATCTCTCCCTGCCCTCATGTCTGGGTCCAGCTTCTTCCAGGGTTTGGGAAGTTGCCTGGATGAGCACACATACAGAGCGCCAGGACAGGCTACAGACCCATTATATATCCCAAATCTGTATGGCAATTTAGTGCCTTGGGAGGGAAGAGTGCCCCAAAAYTTTCAGACATCACACCAAGGTAGAAGTTAAGGAAATGTCTTCTGCTTTATTACCTAAATATTGGTGCAAATTTGTTCAAGGAACTCGTGACACAGGGATGAGGCTTGCTCATCAACAAGGCACACAGCAGCAGCATTTCACGCCCGTCCTGGTTTAGTTTATTTGCTCAACAAATAAGTGAATTCACATACCGCTGCAGCAGCAGCCCCTGCAGTTTCTTCCGTGGGCTAATGTTCCTCATTACATTTCTAATGTGTTGATCTGCTCCTGAATGGCAGGCAGAGGTCCTGACTCTTATCATATAGGGAGATACATCAAAGAGCTTTTCAAAAATGAATTTTTTTTTAGGGGAATTTCCTTATGTAACAGTCTCGACTCATTAACTACCCACCTCTCTGATCATACTGCAGGGATTGTTCTGGCACTAGGGCCCTATATTTTTTTTCTGACATGGCTTATAGATATTTTTCATCCTTTTCATCCTGTTGAATTTTCAATGYTTGTTGCTCTTTTTGATCTTCTTTTTTATTTACTTCTAAAGAAAAGAAGCATCTCTGATGTGATGCAAAATGGTAGTCACCCATGATGTGTATTACTAATAAGTATCGAATATATATGGGTCTTTTCAGGTAACAAAGAAATATATTCCTCATAATATGATTTTCTGTTCMATAGGTAGACCCTGCTTTCCATTTTATGTACTACTAAGATTTGTGCAGCAAAAGCTATTTTCTATTTTTTTGTATTATTGAAGCAATTACCTTGTTGTCAGAAAAGATTGCAGTGGGATAAATAATTTCTGATGTACACAAAATGTTAGTTGGCAGCCTTTACACTTTCTATAAATGTAGAAATCATTTCCTTTTCATAGCATTCACTAGAGGTCATTTATATATTGCTCAGAACAAAACAAAGAATATTTTCTGATATGTTTTAAAATAAATTGTTTTCAACAAATGGAATAGAAATAGTTGGCTTTTTTTAAAATGTGAAACAAATGCATTTCTTACATATCCAGCAATTATTCACTGTAATTTCACTGATATTAGACACTAAGAACGTAAGTATTCAGCAAAAGAACAGAAATGATATTTTTAGGAATAAGGTACATTATGCCTCTGAAAGTTTATGGAGATGAAATGGCATTTTTTATTGATTCAGATAGGATGAGGACCATATAATTTCTAGTCTATGGCTCAGTACAATGTCATGCTTTATTCTGTGTGTCTAGAACTGATGATAAGTTTGACAGGTTCATTAGGTTTTTCCATAATGGTTGCTGGTATTATAATCATATTCCTTTGTTAATATCTTGGCATTATCTTAAATCTATTGGCATCTTTCCTGAAGGAAAAAATAATCTTTAATGATCTTTTTAATATTCCCTGATCAACTTAAAGATACAGGATAGTAAGTTCTCAGAAGGCTGCGTACAATGTCCACAAAACAGTCTTTTTCATGTGCCGAAATCTCACGTTAAGGAAATGTTCAATAAGGGATGGCTACAATATAGCAGAACAAGGGATTACACTAATTGCATTGGTCTGGCATTCAGAGAGGTAATCCTGAATTTCGATACAGGCAGATAAGAGAAAGTAGCGCTAGTTATTAGCTTTTGTTGCATTCTCAGTACTGAATTTACTGCCCTAAACTTACCTGTTTTTCCTCAGATACTCATCCTTAAAGATATTCATGTCATCTAACATAAAAGCATAAAAGCAAGCCTAGCATCTCCATGTTCATCAAATGATGCTTTAACTCTCCAATGGAAAGTACCTCCATCAGGTTCTCTTGTCCAATCACTTAATTCACTTCCAATTTTGAATCAAGAAACAATTTTTTTTTACAYACTTCCCTAACTCAAAATCTGAGCTCTCATTTGAACCTAAGAACCTCAGCTTTATTAGGCATTTGCAGTTCCCCATAGTTAATATGTTCAGACKTCAGCAAGGAGCAATGACTGAGATAATTCCTTTCCATGGAAAAATCCACAAAGGGGATCTCACAGTAAGGAAAYCAGAAGGAGGATTCCCTCTTGTGTGATTACCTATTGTCATTCTAAAGGTAAAGAAAGTGATATCATTTTCTCCCTTGCTGGAAATATTTACAGGAACTATCTTCCAGATCTGGGAAACTGATTCAGATACTTCAGCAAACTGCTTTCATCTCTAAGGAAAACCAAGTGAGATTACGCTCAACTCAGCCCCTCGGACATGGACTGGTTGACATGTCCCTCATTTGGGGACACTAGATGTGGAATGCCACGACTGCCTATAGGATAAGGTAGCCTCCAGAATCTTGTCTAGAGGGATAAAAAGATGTCTT